>NC_090740.1:14510662-14513162 GCF_036898095.1 Palaemon carinicauda | reverse complement strand
AGAGTTTGAAGCATCCAGGCAACTCGATGCTCTTCCCTTTCAAGGGAAGTCCATAGGAAGAGGAAACCTCTGTTTCCTGATACAAGTTTGAGCCATTGAGTTCTACTTCCCACACCCCTCCATGTTCTCTCGTATTGAGTGTCCAGGTGGATAACTTCGCCTTTGGGAATAATTGCAGTAACCTGATATATATATATATATATATATATATATATATATATATATATATATATATATATATATATATATATATATATATATATATATATATATATATGTATATATATATATATATATATATATATATATATATATACGTATATATATATATATATATATATATATATATATATATATATATATATATATATATATACATATATATATATATATATATATATATATATATATATATATATATATATATATATATATATCTATATATATATACATATGTGTGTGTGAAAATAAATCCAATAGTCACTACCACATTCATTTATCAATTATTAATCTATGTATTAACCCCCTCCACATTAAGCCTTCACTGCCGCTAGAGAGTTATTGGCTCCTTTGACTGGCCAGACAGTTATCACATTGGATCCCTTTCTCTGGTTACGGCTCCTTTTTCTTTGCCCTCACATACACCGAATAGTCTGGCCTATTCTCTCTCCATTCTCCCCTATCCTCATACACCTAACAGCACTGAGATACCAAACAATTCTTCTTTGTTCAAAGGGTTAACTTCTGCACCGTAGTTGTTAATGCCAACTCTCCTCTTGGTAAGGGTAGAATAGGCTCTTTAAGCACCGTAAGAGGGTCTTCTTGGAGAATGACACTTCTAAATCAAACCTTTGTTCTCTAGTCTAGGGTAGTGCCATAGCGTCTGTACTGTGGTCTTCCCGTGTCTTGGAGTCTTAAGGTAGATGTCTTTTGCTTTAGGGTACTTTAAGGCACACTATTCTATCTTATTCCTCTTCCTCTTGTTATTTTGAAGTTTTTTATAGTTATTATATGAAAGAATTATTTTGATATTCTTATTGTGCTTAAACTTATAATATACTTGATTTCCTTATTTCATTTCCTCACTGAGATATTTTCCTGTTGGGGCCGTTAGGCTTATAGCATACTGCTTCTCTAACTATGGTTGTGGCTTGGCAAATAGTAATAATAATAATAATAATACTAATAATAATAATAATAATAATGATGATGATGATGATGATGATGATAATAATAATAATAATAATAATAATAATAATAGTAGTAGTAGTAGTAGTGGTAGCAATAATAATGAAACTATAACAATAGTATCCTGCTTTTACAACTAGCTAGCTATTGTTAATAATAATAATTATAATAATAATAATAATAATTATAATAATAATAATAATATGCACACTTGTTATGTATATATGTATGTGCATGTATATAATTATATAACATCCAGTAAATTAGTGCAATTGCGAATAACTGGTAAAAAAAATATACAACATAAATTCTCTTCACAAAAACAAAGAAAAAGATACATCGAAAGTATATGTAATAAAAATTCCTTAAAACCAAGATTCATGACACGAACAGAAACATCTAGAATAAATATTCTATTTTTGATTAAAAAGAAAAAAGGAGAAATACAAAAAGGAAAGAAAGACATAAACGATAAAATAAGCGAGTAACTTAGCTGTGTGTCATGGATCAGGTAGCGTTCTTTGCATTCCAGTTTATGGTTGGTCACGCAAAGCAGACTTTTTCCAGCGGACTTGTCTCTCCTCTTGACTCTCTCAATTGTTTGTCCCGACCCTCTGTTATGGCGAGATCTGTATAGAGACAAGGATGTTCTTCTTTAAAAGAATAAGATTGTTTATTACATTTTTTAGGCCATGATTAATCTTAGAAATAAGCTAAAAATGTATTTACACTTATTCATCTCTCTCTCTCTCTCTCTCTCTCTCTCTCTCTCTCTCTCTCTCTCTCTCCTCTCTCTCTCTCTCTCTCTCTCTCTCTCTCTCTAAATTCTTCATCTTCTTCTTTGAAACTAACGCTTACGTAACGTTCTGTATAATGAAGCAGAATTTTCCTTCATTATAAGAAAACGATCAGGTTTTTCAAACGTTGGCCGATATCAAAAAATTATTTATATCCTGATTTTACTATTGTTTCACTTTGAATATGTATCACTTGGGGTTCTGTATAATGATATCAGTGGTACATCAGGATGCCAGATAGCTCATAATCAATCAATCAATCAGTGGTACGTATAATTATAAGCTATGCAATAGTTAGGTATGATAGTTCTATTGCAATTTTAGGCTAACTTTTGATGTAGAAATGAAAACCTTATCCAATTCTAAACCTTTATTCACATGTGGTTGCATTTCCAGAGAGGAAAGTAAATTGTCAACAATAATTATTGTGTTTATTTTATATTAAACTAGTTTTATATATGTACGTTTTTAAATACTGTGAGTAAATATAAACCTGGTTCTAAAATCTTAAATTA
>NC_090740.1:14495662-14500662 GCF_036898095.1 Palaemon carinicauda | reverse complement strand
GAAATGATGATGTCATTCTAATGACCTGTTTTCAGAATCATGCAAGTAGTCCTGATGTTATCATACCTAAAGGATTTTGGCTGCAATAATTGATTAGTTGATTTTCAAATGGGTTTTATTTCTTTTAAACATAGTTAGAAAATTATTTAGGAGGCTTTACTGGCATCCTGAGTCACTTCGGTGAGAGAATTTTGTTCACAATGCCTTCAGTCCTGATGTTATCAAAACTAAAGGATTCCGGCTGTAATGGTTGATTACTTGAAGTTTAATTGGATTTTATTTCTTTTAGGTATAGTTAGAAAAGAATATAGGAGGCTTTACTGACATTGTCCTGTGTGTCACTTTGGTGAGAGAATTGGAAAGATGGAGATACTATTCTTACTATTAGTTGATAAGAATTATTCATTACTTACATTTTTATTGGAAACAGTTCATGGTACAAGCTATATCTTATCCTTTTCTAGTCTATGTTCAAAGGGAAAATTCCAATTGAATTTTATTTATTTTAGACAGTTTGAGAAGAGTTTAGGAGGCCTTACTTACATTGTTAAATCTGGATAAAGCGAAATTTGGATGATGCGAAATTTGGATAAAGCAAAATCTGGACGAAGGGAAATTTGGATAAAGCGAAATTTTGAGGAAGTGAAATCGGGATAAAGCAAAATCTGTATAAAGCGAAATCTGGATAAAGCGAAATTTGGAGGAAGCGAAATCGGGATAAAGCAAAATCCGGATAAAGCGAAATCTGGATGAAGTGAAATCTGGATAAACTGAAATCTAAAGCAGCTGAACGATATGTACGGGTGGATTTCATTAGGGAATAAGACACCCAAGGACCTATTTCAGAATTTAAGCTAAAGTGAAACCCAAGGATCTATTTTAGAACGGAAACTAAAATATTCTAAAAACATTTAACAAAAAGGATTTATGTATCCACGAATTGGGGCCGGGGAGGCCATTTAGTGCCATAGTGAGACTAGGGGAAAATCCTGTTGTTACAACACAGTAACATTTTCTTAGTAAACAGTTGATGGCACTGGCTTCGTCTTATCCTTATGTAGTCGATGTTCAAACGGAGAATTCCAGTTTTTACAGAAGAGAGGCTAAAGAGACAATAAGATATAAATGAATGTGGTAAAATTCCAAGACTTAGACACTATCACTGTACCATGGAATATTGTACATAAGGAGGAAACTAAAAGGTGAATTGAAAAACTGTCATACGACTTTGAATGAACGAATCTAATCATGGTGTCTTCCCTTAAACTAAATCCATCATGCAAATGGTCTTGTCTGGGTTTATGATATTAACTGTTTTAAAAGATATGGAAGACAAATTGTCATTTGGAGTGTTCTCTTCATTTCAAACTGAATAAACGAACTGGTGAAGATTTTTTTAATTAAAAAGTTTCGTTCATTCTAGTCTCTCCTCTCTCTCTCTCTCTCTCTCTCTCTCTCTCTCTCTCTCTCTCTCTCTCTCTCTCTCTCTCTCTCTCTCTCTCTCTCTCTCTTGTCATGTTGTCATTTAGTTTAGGTCAAAGTACATTCGATAAGAATTTCTCTAAAAGCCGGGAAGTTCTGTTGATTAAAAAACAGCATAATATGATATTGGTAAGCATTATTAAGCATTCACTTCAAAACATTTATTCTGTAGATTATCAATTATCCCCTTGTTCTGTTTCATGAATACGTCTTTCTCTCGGAGGCTGATATGAATGTCATATTCTGTTTTCCTATTCCGCAAATGAGTCTCTAAAGAATTAGAGCTTTCACAAATAGAGTCCTTCAGACATTTACTGTAATGTCCTGAGATATACAAAATTAGCGTTTATACTTGTGGTGGCTTATTTGGTGACGTCCATCACTGGTGAACGCCAGACTGAGGTTCGAATCCCGCTCAAACTCATTAGTTTTTTTTTTTTTTTTTTTTTTTTTTTTTTTTTTTTTTTTTTTTTTTTTTTGTAGCTGCATGCTCACCATCCATGTGAGCTAAGATGGGTAGGGATTGGGGGAGCATATAGGACTATTTTCTGAGTCAATGCCGTCATTGCCTGGTCCTCCTTTGTCCTAGCTTGGGTGGAGAGGGGCTTGGGCGCTGATCATATGTATATATAGTCAGTCTCAAGGGCATTCATTGCCCTGCTAGATAAGACAATGTCACTGTCCCTTGTCTCTGCCATTCATGAGGAGCCTTTAAACTTTTGAACTCTTTCTGCAAGAAGAAGAGATACATTAGACATCCAGTTTAACTGACTGCAGCTTGATATTGATTTCAATCTCCAGCTGTGATCTTTGCCACGTGTATGTATCGAATCTGCCTAATCCCATCTTAAAGTAATCATGAATTTAAGGGCATCTTAAGTAAGCGTCTACTCTTAACGATTGCGGATCATTGATAATCTTTTCTTATTCGTATAAAAAATGGCTATTGATTTTATATCTTTGTAGCTTCTGTCTGCAAAGTTTGTGATATTCACTGGGCACTCTTCTTCTTCTTCTTCTTCTTCTTCTTCTTCCTTCGACCTTATTAGTCCCACTGCACAGCAGGGTCGGCATTGAAATCTACTTTCTCCATCTATTTTCATCTCATGGATTATCTTCCCCAAGTCTCACCCCAACCCATATCCCTCCTCACCGCTTTCTTCCTCCAAATCAGTGGAATCTTTTTAGCTCTCTTGATTGATTCCACCTCCTCGCTTCTTGTTAACCGTACGCTGATAAAAGCAATTATGAAATATCTTTATAGCATAACGTTCACAGAGTAATCATATTGTGCCAAGTCCATTTTAGTGAATATTTCAGAATATCATTTGTTTAGCTGGTAAAATCTTTGTCGAGAATTACAATATAATCCGTTTGGCTCTATCTTGGCATTGCTCTTTTTAAAGCTTTTAATAAGATTTGGTAGTAATTTGCTGATTTTTATGAATCTGTTTGAACAATATAAATTTTTGTTAATCATTGTAGTTGCCTTAACCTTTCAAAAACATTTGAAATATCTGTTGAAAGACATTTGTTTAACTGGTAAAATCTTTCTTGAAAATTACAATATAATCCGTTTGGCTCTATGTAGGTGTTGCTCTTTTTAAAGCTTTTGATAAGATTTAATGGCAATTTGCTTGTTTTATAACTGTTTAAGAAATAAAAACATTTGTTGATAGATTTGATTAGCTTCATCTTCCAAAAATACATAATTGCAATCTTTCGTCTTTGAAATGTCTGTTGAAAGAACCATGGCTTTTCATAATACCTGTACTTAGAACACGTTTCGTTTTCTATCATTGAATGCATTCACTTGATCTGAAAAGGTTATATATTCCGTTCGAACGTTTTGAGAAGATTAAGCATGTAACAACAACAAATGCATCCGTTTCTAGTCCACTGCAGGACAAAGGCCCCATACATATTTATTTATATCTCGGGTTTAGCCAGTTTTCTTCACTACGTTAGCCAGTGCAGATTGGTGATAGTGGGATGCTTTTGTCGGATTACTTACAGAAAACCAACCTAGTGTGGTTGACCGTGAATAGAACAGCTTTGCTGATCATGGCGATACACAAACTCTTTCACCACGTTAATGTATCCCATTAAGATATAATACCCCCTTCAACAGACGATCTGAAGTCAGTTAAGACTTCTTATCAGTAAGTAGATCTTAGTAAATTCCATAATGAAACAATGAGGAAGATTGTCCTAATCCTTGTATGCAAATATGTGTTTCATACGACAAGGTAAATGAACTCTATAATCATGAGATTGATGTATGTGACAGTATATTTCCATCACAGTGGAAAATTCCACAAAACCTAACAATTCAGCATGTTATTGTAGCAAGATTGCATCTTGCTTGCGAGGGGTAGTCAGTAGCCTTTGTGCGTTCATTAGACAAGGTGCTCACCTGAGAGTATCGGTTGTACCCAGTGTATTCATGAACCTTTTTGTAATAAAGTGTAAAAAATCCATGTTCCGATGTCTCATTATCCGTTGACATAGGACAACATTAATGGTCTTAGTAGCACTGGCATCAAAACAGCTAAGGTCGTTGATACTATTACACAAAGACTAAAAAAAGGACAGACCTTTTCATACTCACATGACTTTTCAATGTCAATAATCCAACGGAGTTCGAAAGAGTTGTTCTTATTAACTCCTTTTAAAAAGTTTCTTAAGACGCTGTTAAAGGTCTCGCTAGATCGTGAAGGATAGTATGCTTGGAGGACATTCTCCAGGAAGGATAAAGACATGGAATCCCAATAGACTTTAACGCTCCAATACTTTCCTCTTTTATCAGTCTCGTTCTATTTTTCTTTTATTTTTTAACTTCGCTTTTCCACTTCTAAGCTCTACGATTTGCTTTTTTTCTCATGTTTTTTTTTTTCGTCTTATTTCTTGTTTTCCAATGCACTTATTCCTTCCTTTTCTTCTCATTCCTTTTTTGTCGAAACATTTAATAGAATTCAAAAGAATAAAATAAAGGGATGAATATGGTCACAATATTCATTCCTTTATTTTACTATATTATAGTGACTTCATTAATCCAGAGGATTGAGGAATGATTTTGGAATGAGAGAAAATCTTGCTAAGCATAAATGATTTAAATTTCAATCAATAAGGAATGATTGCTTTGCATCACTTAATCTAAATGCTCAGACTTTAATTAAAAGAATAACATATCAAGGAGAAACTTTAATTAACTTCATCGATGTTAATCAAATCTCGGAATACCTCCCATTGTAGTTCTTTAAATCTTTAATGATCATCTTTTTTTAAAGGGCTTTTGTACCCAAAACTATAAAAAAAAACGTATAAACTGTAGTATTCCTGATATGAAAAATATTCAATACATTTTTAAGTGTAAATCAAATGTATGAAGAACTTCAATTCTCGATGTTCAAAAAAGGTAGAATAATAAATAATCCCAATTTTCGATATATGTAGAATATAACTTAAATCTTTCTTATATATCAGTGGCAGATGAGAACCACCTTTTTTGTGGTTTA
>NC_090740.1:14478162-14490662 GCF_036898095.1 Palaemon carinicauda | reverse complement strand
TGTGTAATAAACCTTTTGTTACGTAAACACTCAAAGTTTAACAATAAAGTTTCCCTCGTTAATATCAACAGTCAAGATGGAGAGGACTTTCACTCTGGAATATTCTACTCAAGAATTTTTACCTCCATTTTATTAATAACCTTTGGTATAAAACACCAAACCTCAAGTTAAAGCATCAATTCCCTCCGTACCGGGACACCAATATTAGAGATTAAAAAACCTCAACATATTTTTAAAAGTAGAAAAACAGTCTTAAGAATGAATAACTCTCACAAGTCCATAACTCTGAGAAATGTAAGCAAGAATTTACCATTCATCCATGTTACTTGACAACACTTCAAAAAATCCGCTCTTTTGTACTCTTTCTGGGCTAACATACATTGATGACCTGAACAGTGTATTCAGCACAAGTTTAAATTCTTTGGTTTTCTATGATTTCCAAACCTGGCTTTTTGCTACCTACTTGCATTAAAATCGAATTTTTTTTTATCTGGAACAACGTTCAAACATTGCCAAAGTACTTTACATAATTCTGTCGACTGCTTCCTGCTCCTTCATGTTTAATTTTAAAGATTCATTTGCTGTCCAGTTTCCAACCACTCTTTTCATGATAAAAAAAATGCGCTGTATTCATCGCTAAAAACTTCAGAATTACTCCAAACCTACTACTGAGGTGTCACAATATATAAATTTCCCAACACCAGAGGCGTCACAATATAACTATTAAATCTGAGGAGTCACAATATAGTGGTAAATTTCCTATGTCTGAAGCGTCGTAATATAGCGGTAAATTTCCTATGAGGCGTCGCAATATATTGATAAGATTGCCTACATCCGAGGCTTCGCAATGTGATAAATTGCCTACATCTGATGCGTCACAATATAGTAATTAACTGCCTACATCTTAGGCGTCACAATAGAGTGATAAACTGCCTACATCTGAGGCGTCACAATATAGTGCTAAACTGCCTACATCTGAGGCGTCACAATATAGAGCTAAACTGCCTACATCTGAGGCATCACAATATAGTGCTAAGCTGCTACAGTACATCTGAGGCGTCACAATATAGTGATAAACTGCCTACATCTTAGGCGTCACAATATAGTGATAAACTGCCTACACCTTAGGCGTCACAATTTAGTGATAAACTGCCTACACCTTAGGCGTCACAATTTAGTGATAAACTGCCTACACCTTAGGCGTCACAATATAGTGATAAACTGCCTACATCTTAGGCGTCACAATGAAGTAATAGGTTAAATAAGTCTGATGCAAGTATATAGTTAAAGTAACGACCAAAATAAAAAGAATGAATTTCTGCGTCAAAACGTGATCCCAAGTAGAGCATCTGATATTTCCCCATTAAGTTCCCAACTAGCTTTGCTCAATATGTAAAAATACCGAAATACTTTATCGTTTTCATTTTAACAATACCTGTCACGACAAATTTCGTGGAAATTATGTAACAGACAATTCTGTCCAAAAGATATTAGTTAAAATAACGTTTTTGTTAATTCAGAAGGTTTGACATCTAAACAAGGTCTTTAACGACATAGTTTATCCTAATACTGTAGTTACGAAATTCGCCTTCAGTATTCGTCCTCTGTAAACCTTTCCAAATACAATTTAGAGTCTGAAAAACAATTATACTTTCTTGTAAATAAATCCAAATCTTGAAGCTTTTAAAGTAAATAGCTAGCATCCAATGCCCCTTCAAATCAACCATCCGCAGCTATGCCATCATCTAAAAATACTTCAATCTTCACTTCCTTAGATCTCCAATATCTAACAGACTTAAGAACTTTAGTAAAGATGTACCGCCGCTTCAAAAATATCTAAAGAAAATCCATTATAAAAAACTTAAATTTTTCCCCAATGAGAAAGATATTGGCAACGTTTTAATAGATTTCTATGCGATAAGCAGACTGTAGACTGATTGAATCCTTAAAAAGTTTGTAATAAAAAACCAGCCTTTGCTTACCATTTCCATTCTTGGTCACCGTCAAAGGAATTATTTCTTAGTTTTTCCGATACCAGTGTCACCCATTCTCTTTTAATAAATTCTGATTCGTCCCTTTCTGACCTATTGTTACCTAATCCAACAACCACAGTAACGGTTTTGAAATGGAATTTTGTGATCGCCCTTTTAGACGTCAATGACTATCTTACTGGATGCAATCTAATTCTGTTCAATGTATTGTGAATAACAACAACCAACAGGCGACTAAAACAATAAAATAAAATAAACACAATGTTCCAATTTCCTTGTACCAACTGCTAAGTATACAACATAAAAACAGCTATATTTTCACTTATCTTTTCGACGTCTTTCTTGGTACATTCCTGGTTCCAATGTCAACTCTCGGCCTTTATTGAGCTCTAGACCTCTTCCATCAAAGTTGATATGAATCCACACTTTCCCTCGATCTTTAACTAGCTTGACACTTTCGGCGATGCTGCTCCTTGCGTACTAACTCGTTTCTGCAGCAGTTTTAGATGTTCCTTGTCCTCCAAGTTGATAAACAATCGCATCTAATGCTAACATTTTCGTATCAGTTTCCTCAAAATAACGCGATGCTCATTCAAATGGTTTTCCATCATACTTTAACGAGGTGCGGATACTTGTTGAATATTCTGCTGGAAATCGGATAATAGATTGTCCATCACTTCTTGAAACGGTTTCAGCATTCTGATTGCTAACGTGAAAACACTATTCACATCTGAAGCTGTATTTGACCCTGCCTGGCGTCCTGGCTAATAAATTCGACTTGCTCTGGCTAGCGTGCGCTAGAAAGTGACCACTTACTAAATACCTCTTCAAACATCGAATAAGTTTCACCCAACACTAAATTCTCATTGGCCACTGCCTACATAACAACTGAACTTAAGTAACAAGACACTTAAGATCTGCTTACATGTCGTTAGGACAATTATTTTTCGCTATACTTCGTAACGCGAAAAAATTCTAATATTCGCTCCGAAGGTTAGAACTCCGTGATACCTCTAAGGTAAAATTTCTCTGGTAGGCTATATCACTCACAGATATATCCCAAGTAGAAAGCCTCCCAGAAGAACTTCCATCAGGACGACATGGCTATCTCACCAACAACATTTTCATACGCACCCCAAGAAGAAAGGTTATTCAAATTGCAAGTCAGATTGGCTTGCTTCAGGAAAAAGATCATGAGGAAATAGTTCTAACTTTATCTTGATCTTCACATCAAACCTCTGTTAGCTCGGGTACACTATTGGCTGTTGTGGTCTATTGGTAACGTCTCTGATTGGTTAACGCTAGACTGGGGTTCGAGTCCTGCTCAAACTCATTAGTTCCTTTAATGTTTGCAATCTTACCATCCTTGTGAGCTAGGGATGGGGGTTTTGAGGGAGCCTATAGTTGTTTCAACAGCAGTCACTGTGTGGTCCTCCCTGGTCCTACCCTGGTTAAAGAGGAGGTTTGGGTGCTGATCATATGTATATGGTCAGTCTCTAGGGGATTGTCCTGCTTGCTGGGGCAAGTTCACTGTCCTTTGCTTCTGCCATTCATCAGTGGCCTTTAAACCTTAAACCTTACGACCAGTACTTAATATAAAACAGTAACAATAACCATTTTCCTCTTCCTAACAAGTGAGCAAACATTAGCATAAACTGATTTGAATTACAAAAATATTAGAATCAAATTGAGCGTTTTGTAACTCAACTTCCTTCAGAAAAAAAAAAAAAAACTATCTTGCTCCTGAAAAAAAAAAAAAAAAAAAAAGGTAAATTTCAACCTTCGGAGCTGGAATTCCTCTGCTAAACAACAAAAATATCTTCGACATGTTGCACCGTTTTAGAGCAAGGAGGATCAAAATGTTCGTATCTTTCATCAACATAGTTCAGATTTGAGTTATTCATGATATTTAACTCTAGATAAGTCTTAATAATATGATAACATAGTTCAACAAGTTAAATACTATAACATTGAAATAATCTCTCATGTCATGTTTACATATTAATACCGATTTATGAAGACTACGGCAAACTATTGAGGATAGAGAAATATTAAATAGAATCAAATAAAAAGCATTTACTGAATAGTAATTTTTCAATTTTTATGAATAATGTCATGTTTAGAGATTAATATCGATTAATAAAGACTACGGCAAACTAATAAAGATAGAAATACATTATATAGAAGGGAATTAAAAGCTTTTACTGAATAGTAATTTTTTTTATATATATAAATAAAGTTTTGTTACACTAAGATTATTGCAGATCTATCTTTGCTGAGATAAATTTCTCGGTAGCCATACATAAGGAGATAAGAACGGCACCCTTCCCCATCCGTTCTGGGTCAGGAGAAAGATTTTGATATTTATTACCTCACTTCCTCCATACACCAAACTATCCGCCAGAAGGGCAAACAGGAGCTTATATATATATATATATATATATATATATATATATATATATATATATATATATATATATATATATATATATATATATATACAGTATAGATATGTATATATATATATATATATATATATATATATATATATATATATATATATATGTGTGTGTTATCAATTGCTAAGCTACAACCATTGTTGGAAAATCAGGATGCTATAAGCCCAGGGCCCCAACAGGGAAAAGAAGGAAAATAAGATATTTTAAGAATGAATATTTCTCATATAAACTATAAATATTTTAACAAAACAAGAGGAAGAGAAATTAGATTGATCAGTGTGCCCGGGTGTATCCATACACACACACACATACACACACACATATATATATATATATATATATATATATATATATATATATATATATATATATATTTATATATATATATATATATATATATATATATATATATATATATATATATATATATAGAAAGAGAGAGAGAGAGAGAGAGAGAGAGAGAGAGAGAGAGAGAGAGAGAGAGAGAGAGAGAGAGAGAGAGAGATAGATAGATAGAGATATATATACATATATATATATATATTTATATATATATATATACATATATATAAATAAATATATATATTTATATGTATATATATGTGTGTGTGTGTATGTGTGTGTGGGTGTCTGCGTGTATATATATATATATATAGAGAGAGAGAGAGAGAGAGAGAGAGAGAGAGAGAGAGAGAGAGAGAGAGAGAGAGAGAGAGAGAGAGAGAGAGAGAGAGAGAGTTATTATTCTAGTAATCCTTTCCTTTCTAACAAAATTCGTGTTAATTACTGACTTTCTCATTGCTTATAATCATATTACGTAGTTTTGTTCTAAAAACAATTACTTGCTTAAACTTCATCGCCAGTCCTTCACTCCCATTAAAAAAGTTAAAACAAATATCTTTCGTTAAATATTGTGGGTTCAAATGCCGTAAGTCTCTATGATCTAATTAGTGTAATTTTTAGGTGATAGCGGTCAGTCTATTTGCGTCACTTTCCAGCCATATTTTGTAGTGGCAAGTTAGTCACATCCACTTACAACATATAAAATAATTACAAAGTGATAGAAAGCGAACAGTAGCATAAAAACCCTAGTAAAGAGCCATTGACTTGCTTGTGTGCACTGTTAAAAAAAGACCGGAATTTTAATCAGAAATTCTCCTTAAAGATGTACCGTTCTCATCCGTATTTCAGTTTTAATACTCAGGAATAGAGGGCTAATAAAGTTTGCTATCCTTGTTCCATATTTGTCAAGATTTTAAGAATTTTATAAATGATAACAATTTTGATAATTTTATCAATAATAATGATATTAGTTTCAACCAAAATGAGAGCTTTTATAATTTAATCATAAAATTAAGAAGGATCAGTCAGACCTCTTATTTACATTTGTAAACAAATTGCATTTGTAATTAGGTGTTCAATGTAACTTAGAAGAGCAATGTATTGTTAACTGAAATTACCTGTGAATATCGAAAGTCAAATATTCAAACGAGAATTTCCTATCTTGCCCGCACAGAAATTCTTATAAAAGAGTAATTCCTCTTGGGTCTTTGAACTCAAGGCAGAACAAATTCGATAGTAAGAGGATTTTACGGCCTATTTGACTATATATATATATATATATATATATATATATATATATATATATATATATATATATATATATATATATATATATATATATATGTATGTGTGTGTGCGTGTGTGTGCATATATGTAAATATGTAAGTGTGTTTGTAAATATTTTTAAATATGTTTGAGTGTTTATATATAATCATATATATGTATGTATATATACACACTTATATACAGTATGTATACACAGTATGTATATATATATATATATATTATATATATATATATATATATATATATATATATATATATATATATATATGTATATATATATATATATATATATATATATATATATATATATATATATATATATATATATATATATATATATATATATATATACATATATATATATATATATATATATATATATATATATATATATATATATATGTGTGTGTGTGTGTGTGTGTGTATATATATGTGTGTATGTATATATATATATATATATATATATATATATATATATATATATATATATATATATATATATATATATATATATAGCTTAGTACACTAGGCGCAAAGAAAAAAGTAATAAATAATGAATATTTCTTATTTCATCGAACTTGTTCGATTGAAGTAAATGTTGTAAAATCTGATGTTAAAAAAAGTGAGATACCAAATCAAGACTTCTTTATTTTTTTGGGAAGTTGAAGGATTGATAAAGTTTCTATGGTTTCCAACTTCCAACTTTTCCTGAACGCAAGACTCGAGTTTCGGAATAAACTTCGTCCAAAAAAAGACTCGAAAAAACAGTTGTTGATTAATTAGTAATCCAGAGAAAGCTTGCTTAAAATGCAAATGTTCTCTACAGAGAGAATAAATTGGATGGATAGCACGAAGATACTTTACATGACACTGAACACCTAAAAGTTTTATCTCCTCCATGGAGGTTAAAAAAACCAAGTCTATTTATATATTTGTGCGGCTGTCTGTGGACAGGATTATCTGTTTGGACAGGATTATTTGTCTGTGGACAGGATTATCTATCTGAAGACAGGAAGATCTGACTGTGGACAGGATTAGCTGTCTGTGAACATAATTATCTGTCTGATGACAGGATTATCTGTCTGAGGATAGGATTACCTGTCTGTGGACAGGATTATCTGTCTAAAGACAGGATTATCTGTCTATGTATAGGATTATCTGTTTGTGGACAGGATTATCTGTGCGTGGACAGGATTTTCTGTCTGAGGACATGGTTATCTGTCTGTGGAATGGATTATCTGTCTGAGGACAGGATTACCTGTCTGTGGAAAGGATTGTCTGTCTGGGGAGAGGATTATCTTTCTGTGGACAAGATTATCTGTCTGGGGACGGGATTACCTGTCTGAGGACAGGATTACCTGTCTGTGGACAGGATTATCTGTCTAAGGACCGGATTATCTGTCTATGTGTAGGATTATCTGTTTGTGGACAGGATTATCTGTGCGTGTATAGGATTTTCTGTCTGAGGACAGGATTATCTTTCTGTGGAAAGGATTGTCTGTCTGAGGACAGGATTATCTTTCTGTGGACAAGATTATATGTCTAGGGATAGGATTATCTGTGTGTTGATAGGATTATATGTCTGTGGACAGAATTATCTTAGCATAAAATTATCTGTCTGTGGATAAGATTATCTGTCTGTAGACAGGATTATCTGAGGATAAAATGATCTGTCTATGGATAGGATTATCTGTCTGAGGACAGGATTGCGTATAAACTACAGGACGGATTTTGATGAAATTTTCAACACAAATAGATCTTAGGTCATGGACGATCCCATTAGATTTTGGAAATGATCCAGATCCGGATTTGCTCTTTCGCCAATCTAAAGATAACGTCAAAATAAAACGACGGATTTTCACGAGATTTCCATCACAGATAGATCTTAGGCCATGAATGACTCCATTAACCTTTGACGGAGGTCATATAACTCTGATTGCTCTTGTTTTTTATGATTCTTTTTATCTCATTTTATTACAACGATTAATTATAAGGAATAATTGAGAAATGCTGAATATTTGTCTCGGTTATATAAACTAGATAATAGACGCATACACCGGATAAACACTGAGATTACCAAACATTTCTTTTTTCACCCTGGTGGTTAGAGCTCTGTTAATGTTGAGTGGCGACTTTCCTCTTGGTAAGGGTAAAAGAGACCCTTGAACTATGGTAAGCATCTCTTCTAGGAGAAGGACACTCCAAAATTAAACTATTGTTCTCTAGTATTGGGTAGTGCCATAGCCTATGTACCATGGTCTTCCACTCTCTTCGGTTAGAGTTTTCTTGCTTGGGGGTATTTTTGGGCACACTATTCTATCTAATTTCTCCTCCTCTTGTTTTGTTAAAGTTTTTTATAGTTTATATAGAAAATATTTATTTTAATGTTGTTACAGTTCTTGAATTATTTTATTTTTCCTTTTTTCCTTTCCTCACTATGTTATTTCCCTGTTGGGGCCCCTGGGCTTATAGCATCCTACCTTTTCAAACTAGGGTTGTAGCTTAGCGAGTAATAATAATAATAAACATTTAAAACATTCTAGTCTCGCCTGTTTCTCTTTAACTACCATCACCTTCTCTTAATGTCCTTCTTGATGCAATTGATTCTCTCCTAAGACAAAAAGAATCTGTTTAATAAAACATCTCTATTATCGGCCAACCAGACTTCCATCTTTCCATAAATGCTCAAAGAAAATGATAGATTCTAATAAATTGTTACTCTCTCTCTCTCTCTCTCTCTCTCTCTCTCTCTCTCTCTCTCTCTCTCTCTCTCTCTCTCTCTCTCTCTCTCTCTTTCTTCATAGAAATTTCTTGAAAACGATTATTTGTCACATTTTTAAAACAAGCCTAATCAAAATAGAAGAATTTATCCTTCAATTTCATTATTTTCTGACAAATTTCAAGTAATGAGAGGATGACCCATCGTAGTTTGCCCATAATAATAATGAATACTTTGTTTATTTTAGAAAATAGTTTTTTTTTATTCTATCCTCTATTCCAGAAAATATATTTAATAATCAAAAAGTGTTCAAGCATAGCAAAAATAGCCTTTTATTAACTCAAAACTGCTAGTTTTGTATGCAAAAGTTTTTCACCGGTCGCAAAGCACCACCAACTCAGTTCCATTAAATAAATCAGATTACGGGATTGCCGTCCACATAAAAGGGCTTTAGTGTCTTCTCTTTCTGAGTCCTTCTTTGTATCGTATCATGGGATTATCTTTAATCCCTGTAGCAAATACTACAAAAAAAAAGGAGTTGTTTAGCGTGCTTTTTTTCTTTCATCAATATTGGCATTTAGGTGGGATTTGCAGTTAAAGGTATCTATGGTTGTGGTAACCGATGTGGTAAGTTTCCTGACTGGTGAACACCAAACTGGGGTTCGAGTACCACTCAAACTCGTTAGTTCCTTTGGTCGTTACAATCTCACCATTGGGTTTTTGGGGGGACCCTATAGGTCTATATGCTGAGTCATCAGCCGTCATTGCCTGGCCCTTCTTGGTCCTAGCTTGGGTGGAGAAGGGGCATGAGCACTGATCATATGTATATATGGTCAGTCTCTAGGACATTATCCTGCTTGATAGGGCAATGTCACTGTCCCTTGCCTCTGCCATTCATGAGTGGCCTTTAAACCTTTAAAGTTTAATCAATCATTCTATTTATTTTTGGATGAAATTCATCCAACCATTGAAATAATTGAATTCATTCTTTGATGTTTTAAAAGCGTCGGGAAAGAGATATTCTCTATATGTTTAACCAAAATTATAATTTCAGATTACCTTGTTCAAAACTAAGGAAATCTGGCTAAAACTTACTTAAATCCCAACTCTCTCTCTCTCTCTCTCTCTCTCTCTCTCTCTCTCTCTCTCTCTCTCTCTCTCTCTCTCTCTCTCTCTCTCTCTCTCTCTATTTTGAATAAGACTGAGTAATATATTTTCCTTGCGTTATTGAAAATTTATACCAATTCACACTTAGGTAGCTGTTAGGTAATAACAGAGGCAAGATGAATGCAGCTGAGATTATATAACAAGACGAGCTCATATACAGATAGTTGAGAGCAAGAATGGCACAAAATTTATATAGTACAAAACATGCGATGTTAGATAATAAGAGAGAAACAAGATGAATGCTGCTGAGTTTATTCAACAAGAGAACAAGGTTATATATAGATAGTTAAGAGAAAAAGTGACACAAGATTCAAACAATACAAAACATGCAATAGTAAGCTTAAATGCTTTTTCATTATCAGTGCAGAGGAGAGCCAAATATATAAAATTAATACCGTTACAGTGTACGAGCTTGTATGAAACACGTGCTATTTATGTAGCATAAAAAACATTGTAACTGTATCTGTACAATCTGTCTTGAGTTAATAAATAGAATAAAAAAAAGCGGTTTAACACCAATCAAATACTAAACAATATTTTTCATCCTAGTTTCAGATGTCCTGAAGTTGCTTCAAGAAATCATGTATATATCACCACTGAATAAAATGACAACTTGAGTTCGAGAGTGAAGCAGCATATAACTAATTGGCTTTGAATTAGCAAATGTTAATTTCCCCCTCGTAATCAGATTTGCAGGACGTTTCCACCCGACACTACAGCACGAACCTCGAGTCTGAAAGGATTTCTCGGAATCATATATATAATCATTACATCAAACAGCTCTTTAAAGAATTGGGAATTTGCAGAGATCTCATTTGAGGACTCAGAAGATATCGTTATATTCACTTCTGGCTTCTCATTAGCACAACCCTCCGGACTCATTGGTAAGCATTTCTACTGACTTTAGAATATATATTATTATTATTATTATTATTATTATTATTATTATTATTATTATTATTATTATTATTTTCATTATTATTATTATTATTATTATTATTATTATTATTATTATTATTATTATTATTATTATCATAATTACAAGCTAAGTTAAAACTTTATTTGGAAAAGCATAATGCTTTAAGCCCAAGAGCTCCAACAGGGAACATAGCCCAGTGAGGAAGGGAAATAGGGAAATAGATAGAATATTGTGCCTGAATTTACCCTCAAGCAAGAGAACTCTGACCCAAGACAGTGGAAGACCATGGTACAGAGGCTATGGCACTACCCAAGACTAGAGGTTTGATTTGTGAGTGTCCTTCTCCTAGAAGAGTGGCTTACCATAGCTAAAGAGTCTCTTCTACCCTTGCCAAGAGCAAAGTAGCCACTGATTTTGGAGTGTCCCTCTCCTAGAAAGGCTGCTTACCATGGCTAAAGAGTCTCTTCTACCCTTACCAAGATCAAAGTAGCCACTGAACCATTACAGTATTTTTTTAAACATAAAAAATTAACACTTGTGAATGCATTAGTATAAACACTATGACAGTAATGAATACAATAAGAGTGAACAGTCATTTTGTTATAAATCTAAAATACTATATATACAAAATCTAACCTCGTGTTTTATTACTGTTATTTACATAAGAACACACAACGAACGAACGATGGGTGACTACATTCGAGCTGGGTATAACCGTGTCTTTTAAAAACTAGATTCTTAGGACCCACAAAATCTAGATAAAATCTTGAAGAAAATTTGTCTAAGAAAATATAAATTGATAAAGGATTTTCAAATATTCATCAGTTTATGAAGATACATAAAATAGATTTATTAGAATATGAGCTCTTACCCACCTAACTGACATTTAAAACATGATATTCCTATTCAACAAATTCCAGTTACTTAGTCGTACAGAAGATTTACATAATTCCTGGAAGAAGCGATATAAATTCAGTATATTCCAAACCCAGTCTGATAGAACATATGGTTCAGAGAAGAGCTTAAATACCTGTGTCCCTCGTGTATCCAAGAGAAAGCTGTTAGATTTCAAATTCATCTAATGTTTTGTATTTTAGTCGGAGGGGAAAGTTTGGTTAATGAATATAAATCTGTTGTGCATAAGATTCCGAGTAAATTTTTATTATTTTTGTCTTAGAGATTATTATTATTATTATTATTATTATTATTATTATTATTATTATTATTATTATTATTATTATTATTATTATTATTATTATTATACTTGCTGAGCTACAGCCCTAGTTGGAAAAGCAGGATGCCATAAGCCCAGGGGTTCCAACACGGAAAATAGCCCAGTGGGGAAAGGGAACAAGGAAAAATGAAATATTTTAAGAACAGTAACATTAAAATAAATATTTCCTATATTAACTATAAAAAACTTTAACAAAACAAGCAGAAAAGAAATAAGATAGAATATTGTGCCCGAGTGTACCCTCAACAAGAGAACTCTAACCCAAGATAGTAGAAGACCACGGTACAGAGGCTATGACACTACCCAAGACTAGAGAACAATGGTTTGATTCTGGAGTGTCCTTCTCCTAGAAGAGATGCTTACCATAGCTAAAGATTTATTA
>NC_090740.1:14455662-14473162 GCF_036898095.1 Palaemon carinicauda | reverse complement strand
TTGCTTCCCTATCAACTCTATCATATGCTTTCTCCAGATCCATAAACGCAACATACACCTCCTTACCTTTTGCTAAATATTTCTCGCATATCTGCCTAACTGTAAAAATCTGATTCATACAACCCCTACCTCTTCTAAAACCACCCTGTACTTCCAAGACTGCATTCTCTGTTTTATCCTTAATCCTATTAATCAGTACTCTACCATACACTTTTCCAACTACACTCAACAAACTAATACCTCTTGAATTACAACACTCATGCACATCTCCCTTACCCTTATATAGTGGTACAATACATGCACAGACCTAATCTACTGGTACCATTGACAACACAAAACACACATTAAACAATCTCACCAACCATTCAATTACAGTCACACCCCCTTCCTTCAACATCTCAGCTTTCACACCATCCATACCAGATGCTTTTCCTACTCTCGTTTCATCTAGTGCTCTCCTCACTTCCTCTATTGTAATCTCTCTCTCATTCTCATCTCCCATCACTGGCACCTCAACACCTGGAACAGCAATTATATCTGCCTCCCTATCATCCTCAACATTCAGCAAACTTTCAAAATATTCCGCCCACCTTTTCCTTGCCTCCTCTCCTTTTAACAACCTTCCATTTCCATCTTTCACTGTCTCTTCAATTCTTGAGCCGGCCTTTCTTACTCTCTTCACTTCTTTCCAAAACTTCTTCTTATTCTCTTCATATGACTGACCCAGTCCCTGACCCCACCTCAGGTAAGCTGCCCTCTTTGCCTCACGTACCTTGCGCTTTACTTCCACCTTTTTCTCTCTATATTTTTCATACTTCTCTATACTATTACTCTGCAGCCATTCTTCAAAAGCCCTCTTTTTCTCTTCCACTTTTACCTTCACTCCTTCATTCCACCATTCACTGCCCTTCCTGATGCTACCTCCAACAACCTTCTTGCCACATACATCACTTGCAATCCCAACAAAATTTTCTTTTGCTAACTTCCACTCCTCCTCTAAATTACCAGTTTCTCTTACTCTCACCTCGTCATATGCCATTTTCAACCTTTCCTGATATTTACTTTTTACCCCAGGTTTTATTAGCTCTTCAGCCCTCACTAGCTCCCTTTTACATCCACCTACTCTATTCCCCCACTCTTTTGCTACAACCAATTTTCCTTCCACCAAAAAATGATCAGACATACCGTTAGCCATACCCCTAAACACGTGCACGTCTTTCAATCTTCCAAACATTCTTTTAGTTATCAACACATAATCCATTAATGCCCTTTCTACTACTCTTCCATTTGCCACTCTTACCCATGTATACTTATTTTTATCTTTCTTTTTAAAAAAGCTAGCACTTATTACCATCTCTTGTTCAACACACATATCTACCAGTCTCTCACCACTCTCATTTTCACCTGGTACGCCATACTTCCCAATGACACCTTCTACCTCTCCAGCGCCCACTCTAGCATTTAAGTCACCCATAACAACTACATAATTCCTTCTACCCAGTCCTTCTACACACCTAGTTAATTCATTCCAAAACTCATTCCGCTCTTCTTCACTTTTCTCACTACCTGGCCCATACGCACTGACAAACGCCCAACATTCCCTACCCAACCTAACCCTTACCCACATTAACCTAGATGATATCTCCTTCCATTCCACTACTTTACCTGTCATCCATTCACTCAGCAATAAAGCCACACCCTCTCTCGCTCTTCCCCTTTCAATCCCAGACACTCTACCAGACATTTCACCAAACAACACTTCACCCTTTCCTTTCATCTTTGTCTCACACAAGGCCAATACATCCATCCTTCTACTTCTTAACATACTTCCAATCTCACATCTTTTACTCTCTATCGTATTACATCCACGCACATTCAAACTCCCCAAAACTAGAGTGCGGGGAGCAGTCACTCTCCCCCCAGCTCCATCTCTTTGTTGCTGTCTCATAGGATTTTTTTTTACAGGAGAGGGGGTTCCCAGCTCCCTCGTCCCGTCCCTTTTAGTCGCCTCTTACGACACGCAGGGATAACGTTGGCGCTATTCTAATTGTTTTATGCCCCCGCGGCCACACACACACACACACACACACATATATATATATATATATATATATATATATATATATATATATATATATATATATATATATATATGGGTGTGTGTGTATACAGTGTATATACATATATATATATATATATATATATATATATATATATATATATATATATATATATATATATATTTAAATTTTTTCAATAAGTTACAAATACCTCATAATATCAAATTCTATAAGCGCTTAGGAAAATTTCTGGCCGGCCAAGGACTCTAGGCTATGACCGATAGAAATAAGGATAAATATTCGTTAGACCAGCTTAACTTATATTCCCACTTCTATCGATCATAGGGTATTTGTAACTTATTTGAAGAAGCTTTTTAATACTTTGAAAAAACTATCGAAACCTTTCTTGCCATCCAACAACTTATTTATTTATTTATTTATTTTTTTTGTTAACCTTCACATCGAAGCAAAAATGTCAAAAAAGGGAAACCTTTCTTGTGACATACTCGTATTGACATAGATTTACACTGACTGTGACATCGTTTCAGAAGAAATTCTTCCTTTGAAACAAACTTTTGTAAAGAACAAAAGTTTATTCATATTATCATTAATCCCGAAGACATTAAAATCATGTAGGCTTACATTTCCATCTCTCCAAACTATCATCTTCAAATCTATGCCCAGCACCAAATTCCTCAAAAACATCACCATCAATATTCGCACTGATAGAAATAAATGTTGACAAACAATGTCATATATCTTTAAAAGCTTAATGCAACATCCACACTTTACTGTTACTGACATAAATGAACATTGGCTCTTTTTGTTATAGGTATACCCCGTCTCCTCTGATTTATTTGTAGAGATCATCAGCATCCCTGTCTTGTAGGTGCTCTCTCTCTCTCTCTCTCTCTCTCTCTCTCTCTCTCTCTCTCTCTCTCTCTCTCTCTCAACGATCTTTCAGAATCAGCTTTTTTAAATTCACGATTGGCCTATCAGTGACTTAGGAAGACCGTTGCCATCACTGGTAAGGGAAAATACTAATATTGATATCAATACTATGTATATATATATATATATATATATATATATATATATATATATATATATATATATATATATATATATATATATATATATATATATATATATACCAAATTGATTCTTTCACCCTATATTGAACCAAGATACAGCTTTACTGAAATAGATACATTTACTAAGGCAATGCTGATAAGGTTTATTTTATCACTGTTATGAACCAAGAAACAGCTTTACTGACATGCAGGCATTTACTGAGGAAATGTTGATAAGGTTTATTTTTATCACTGTTATGAACCAAGAAACAGCTTTACAGACATGCATATATTTTCTAAAGAAATGATGATAAGGTTTATTTTATAACCTATTTTCCACTAAGGAACGCCCCTATGAACAAACAAAAATTCGCGCAGGTGGATGACGCAACATAGTCAGGCGTGACAAAGACACAGAAATGTGACAGTATTCTTTTTCATTATTCGATTGTCTATGTTGATTACGCTGATTATAAGAACGTCAAATTATACCATAGTCATGCACCTTCTAAAATATAAGTAGCACTTCTTAAATGATTTGAATCTGTAATAAATAAAAAAATTCTCCATTCAAGGAAATTCCATTTGGCATCGCTGTCCCAAACTCGTCCCACCAACCTTAACTATACTGATGATTGTTACCTTAGTCACTTGCACAGGAATATGACTTAATTTCCATGTGTTCTGATAAAGAAATGAAATACTAAACACTTTCATAAGTAAACTCAGGTTGCTTCCGATGGCTTATGAAAAATTCACATAAATTTCTCATAAAAATATCCATTCATAATAAGGAAACGATCGTTGGACAATTTACCAACTACCAATTCTCTAGCCTCTACTTTCCTACCACACTTTTTAGATCCACGTGGTCTTCAAATAATTGACTATATTAGTTGGGGAAAGGTACCTCTGATGCCATCTATTGGAGGTAAAGTAAAACTGGTTACGATGTAAGCAAGGATTCTGGAGGGGGCTGTGTCATTGCCTATTGGAATGTAACAATATTGTTATTTTACGTAGTTTTTACTAACAATACATATCATACCATGAACCATATTAATTATACCTTGGGTTTATAAAAAACATATGAAAATTAGTTTAAATAGTTGTGTAATATCTTGATTGTTTCACTAATTTCAGTACATGTGGCAATATGGCGACCCCCTTACCCCCAAATGTAATTGAACAAAGGATTGTTTGCTGAGGAAATATTTCTGTCACATTTATTGTTTAATTTGTATTTTACTAGAAATGAAGTCGTGGCCAGGAAAAAAAAGAACATTAAGTTCACGTGCTTCTGTTTTATAGTAATTTTGTGCCCAAAAAGCAACAGAAATGAAGTAATAAAATCTATAATGAGTAGATGATGGGGGTAATCAGCAATTTGGTACTTTACTGTTAAGGCCATCTATTGGCCATGAAAAGAAACAGTGTGTGGAGCTCTTTAATCATTGCATTCTGGAACCTTCCATGACGTTATTTTCGTTTAAAAATAGACAAAAGTAGCCTGCTTAATTGGAACTAGATATGATTTATATCTGCCACACATATTTCTTCATTAGTATCAATCTACCAACCTTTTCCAATTGGATAGAAATAAACACATTAATGGAACCTAATCCGGGACTCGCACTGCCATCTTTTGGCAAGACGTAGAAATACTCCGTCTATTTCAATTTGAAGAAGTGTGTGATTACTAAAACATACGTTCATGAAAGGTTTTTATTTAATGCATAAAAAATCCTAATTCCAATAATACTAACTTAATCTGATTTTGAGGCTCCAAGTTATGTATAGTACAGATAATATGTATTTCAAACATATATACAACATATCCCAATACTCTAAAAGCAAAGAGTTGGAAATCATTCATAGAATTAAAAATCCCAAATTTAACCAAAATATGTTCATGTCCGCAACAAATACGTTGTTAGCTAATCATAATCCCAAATATAGATATTAATCCTCTATAAAGTGTTTGTCAGCGTCTCTGAAAAATGAAATCTTATTTCAAAGTAATATACTATGGATATTCTTACGTCCATGACGTAATTCATCGTTTTTTTTTCTTTATATGGATATGAAATCTTAATTTCCATTGAATTTATTTATGTCTTCCCTGATCCTGTTTTCGATTCTTTATCAATTTAGATATTAAACGATTTCGGGGTTTTATCAATTTTCTTGACTTATTTCATAATAATTTTTGTTTATCCTTCTGCATCTTACAAAAGGTTTCTCTCCTCTTTTAAATCATTTTTTTTAAGTAATGATATGTTTATTTATTTATTTATTTTTTTTTAACACCGACGTGTAATTCATTAGTTAATGTATTTGTCAACTACTCTGAAAAAATGGAATCTATTTCAAATTAGTTTCCTTTGCATATTTTTACGTTCTTGGCATATTTCAAGTTTTGTATCTAAATGAATGTGGAATCTTTATTAGTTATTAAATAATAATTCATAATATACTTTTTCTTATCAATGAATTTATGTTTTCCCTAATTCTGATTCCATTTTTTATTATGAACCAGATATGAAGTTGAATAAAAGTAGAAATGTCTAATAGAAGGAAGAATTGGAAGACCCTTTTACCTCTTAAATCCCAAGACAGAGATAAGCTTTTAGTGACCGAGATTTCTCCCTTCTGTACTTTCTTCATTGATGAATTCTGTTGTATTCAGAACTCTTGAGAGTTGGCTTACTAATATTTCATGAAATTCGGAGAATGAAGACGCAATGAATTTTCTAGTCTTCTCGGAAATCGTATTGTAAAGGAAAGCAGTATTCGTGATACAGACAGCTTATTTAAATGCAATTATAGTATAAACTAGAGGAGCACTCAGTAGAGCACAGATCTCAGCCGCTGCAGCTTATTTTTAAACCTTTTTCTCGACCTTGACAATGACCTTTGACTTAAATATGTATTAACTGCCGTGGATTTTCATAAACTTAAATATGAAGCAAGTTTGAAGTCTCTGTGACAACGATATTCAGACTTTTTGCTTACCCATGACCTTGACCTTTGACCTTCACCTTCCAAAACTCGAACATTTCCATCTTCTTACATAACAGTTAATCCCTTCAATTTTCATTACTCTACGATTAAAATTCTGGCCAGGAAGGGGTTTACTAACAAACACACACAAACAAACACACAAACAAGGGGTAAAACATAACGTACTTCCAGATTCGTTGGCGGAGGTAACAACGAGGTGCCTTTAGGAAAGTGCATGTCACCTAATATTTCCTTCTTTTTTTCTTTCTATATTTCATTTCATGTAAATTTCATAAATAGCTGTTCGTTGACCCAATTTGTTTGTCGCATTACTATCACGTTTCCCAAACATTTTCCCCTTTGACGTTTTCTCACTACACCATTCACCTTTCATCTCCCTTTCTTTCACTGTTTTTAATTTTACTGCCGTTTCTTGTCAAATTTCTTGATTTTTTATTTTCTATCTATTTCTCTTAATTGCTTCCTGGTTTAATCTCGCTTTCCCTTCGTAACCCTTTATATTCTTATAGACAATTTTTGTTATAACATTCTGGCCTGGCACACGTCCTCTCCATTATTCTCGATTTGAAAAAAAAAAAAAAAAAAAAAAACATCCATAAGTTTTGTAATGGTGATATGTTGTTGTTGCCAGAATTACAGAAGAAATTATTAACAACTGCAATTAATTGACTTTGGGTACTTATATTCCCATGACATGTGTGAGGTTTTTTTTAAACAAGTATATTATAATTTTGCTTACAGCTTTTACTTGATAAATTTTTCAGTAACTCAAGAAAAATTATTTGATACTTCACATCAAGAATGAATTTACATTTTCCTTATCCTTACCTTTCCTTAATAACACCTTATTATCTTGTTATCTTCAATCTAATATGCTTTAAATTAACTCATAATGGTATAGGGTTTCTTGATTAAAATGTCAAAAGGACGTAAGACCCTAGTGTCCGAGACACTTCCATTGTCTCAGGGAATTCATTCATATATAGCAAGCAATTTACGCATCTTTTAACCTAATCAGGTGTCTCCTTCCTTGAACATCACTTCATTACTTCAAGGTTTAGTGCTAATGAACCTTGACCAAAGCCATGCCTGCCTTAATAACAGCAATTGATAAATGATGAAACAATGCATTCGTAAGCAAACCTACGTAAATAAAATCATCTGATAGATCTAGTGGTTAGCAGGAGTTCCATTATCATTGTTATTATTATCATCATTATTATTACTACCAGCCAAGCTACAACCCTTGTTGGAAAAGCAGGATACTATAAGCCGAAGGGCTCCAAAAGGGAAAAAAACCACAGTGAGGAAATATAATAATGAAATAAATAAACTACAAGATAAGTAATAAACAATTAAAATAAAATATAAAAACAATAACATTATAATAGATTTTTCATATATAGAATAAAATCTAAAAACTTCCAAAACAAGGAGAAGAGAAATAAAATAAAATAGTTTGCCTGAGTGTACAAGCAAGAGAGCTCAACCCCAAGACAGAGGAAAACCATGGTACAGGCTGGTATTGGCAAAGGCCAGCTTAATCTCAGCCAGCCAGCTTGGAAAAGACAATGAATTCAATTTCTGACAGGGAATTTCTGTCTGAACTCCTGTAGATGTTCCCTCCTGCTTCGTGTAAAAATAACTTTCCTGGGTTATAGGGGGTTCAAATAAATTTATTCCTGTAGAGGGGGACTTTGGCACTGGGTCCCACAACGAATATCTGTGTCCACATAAAACCGATCTCCCTGACGTAGCCAGTGATTGGTTTAAAAACCATCTACTTCCAAAATATCCAACAACTAAATCCTATTTCATTAATCTTTAATGGAAAAAAACTTTCAACTGGGCTCCATAAGGCACTAGAAGAGTTAGAAGACCCTACATGGCTGAGGACTATGAAGCGTGAAGTAGGAGATGATGAATGGAGAATTATTGATTTAAAAGTTCAAGATAGAGACGACTGGTGAAATCTAACCGAGGCCCTTTGCGCCAATAGGCGTAGGAGGAGATGATGATGATGATGACGATGAATCTTTAATGAAAATGACTATATATAAATGTTTTTTGTCTAAGTCACAGGTCAGTAATAATAATAATAATAATAATAATAATAATAATAATAATAATAATAATAATAATAATAATAATAATAATAATAATAATAGTACCGTTGTTTGCAAAAGTGACACGAGAGTTTAGATTTCCCTTTGCATACCCAAAGTAAAATTATCCTTTACCTGGAAGATTTTTTTTTCTATTTAGATTTAATGGAGTTAGATTCGAAATACCATTTAGATAATTGGTATAATTACTCACACCATAATTGCTCGGCTTGTGAAGGGTAAAAATAAATCGGATGAATTATTTCACCTAGAAGAAGAAAATTTACTCGAAAGTCATGTGAATTTATTCGTTAATTCTGATTGGAGTATTGTATGGAGATAATTGAGAAGGATCCATTAAGATAATTTATTTTGAATCTCAATTAACGTAAATATAAAATAGGGCCATAGCTGAAGTGCTTATATAGATCCTTGATTGATATGAAATGTTTTATGTACAAAATATATACAAAAACATATACAAAAATATACAAAATATACAAATATTCTTATATAAAAAAAATCAGGTTTTGAGATTACAGGTAAAACATTCCATTATTAAAAGTGGGGAAAGTTGTTTTTATAAAATCAATGTATCTAAAAAAAAAAAAAAAAAAAAAAGGAATTAAAGTCTGTAAAAATAAACAAAGGGATGGATTTTTTACAAAACGTTTTAAATTAATTATAGAAAATGTGTAATAATATTCAAACAAAGTCCATTGCTAATTTATAAATCATGATAGATAATTAGGATTAAAGATCTAGATAAATTGCCAGGAAATAGAGCTATGGATTTATTTAGAGAAACAGAATGGAAAAAAGTGCAGTAATTTCACTGTAAACAAAAATTATGTAATTCAGAAAGTTTTATAAGGTATATGAAAAACAGCATTTCACAATATGTTACTGAAAACTGACTGTTAGGTCTATTCAAATGCAAGAACAATTATAGTGGATTAAATTTAGAGGGTACTGTAGGATACTTGCACAGTTAAGTGAACATCATTGCAAGATCATCATTGCAAGGCATACAAAGCATACCAATGCTAACTCACCCCACTCTCACTCACCTATTCCTAAGGGTTTTGACATCCAGAGATCTGGATGAAGGTTTAAAACACTTAAGCGAGATCTGCATGAATCTCGTAGCAGAATCTAATAATCATATATCACAGATCCCGAAACATACAATCCCTTTAATTATCATTATTAGAAGCCAAGCTACAACCCTAGCTGGAGAAGCTAAAGATGCTATAAGCCCAAGGGCTCCAACAAAGTTATGTAATGTAATGTAATGTTAAGCGGTTTGGAATGGCAATGACAATAGAGAGACCCAGAGAGAGAGAGAGAGAAAGAGTGTGAGAGGGAGTGTGACAGAGATTCATTCATAATACAAGGAGGTTAAAAGGCCGCTAGTGAGTGGCAATAAGGACCCAGAGAGAGAGAGAGAGAGAGAGAGAGTAGTCATTGTAGGGAAAGGGAGAGAGAGAGGGAGTAGTCATTCAAAGGAAAGAGAGAAAGAAAGAGAGAAACAGATAAAGAAAAAGAGAAAGAAAGAGAGAAGAGGAAATAGACATTTCCAAAGACATTTTGTAGCCTATTATGTGTTATTTTTCCTCTTGCAATTGCAAAGTTTTCTTGAACAGAAAACACGGACAGAAACCATCAACCTTTTAAAATACTAATGAAAAATTATGAAAATCTAATGAAGTCTATCAAATGTCAAAGTTTCTGTTTTACTAGACAGAAAGAATGGAACACGAATTTCGTCGAACGGCAAAATTTTACCAAATTCTATAGGGTGTAACTGACAGCCCTAGCAATACCTTGTCTGTAATGAGACTAAAAGGGAAAAAATACCAAATCCATCAAAACAGAGTTTTTCTAGCAAATATAATAAATGCATGTGTGTCTTTTATAAAACTTTGTACTACTGTTATAATTTTCCTTTAATAGAAATAAATTCCATACCTGTTTGTAGTCTGAAAGGTAAAAAATACTAAAGTGATCAACATATTGAGGTTTTTAGGAAATACAATATATTAAATGCGTGTGTGTGTCTTTTATAAAACTCAATACAACTGTTATCATTTCCCCTTAAATTGTAACTGATCAATCAGGAAATGTCCTTGCCGCTTTGTGGATAAAGTGCATTGGTAACTTGCAAGGGAACTTTTATTCTTATTGTTGAAGATACCATTTTTGAAAGATTGCAAATGAAATAACTCAGGAATTTAAAGAAAAAAATACTTAGAGCGACTGCTTTCCAGCATCCATTATTGCATGGGGGGGGGAGAGAGCCTCTAAGTGTTCTCTTCAGTTGCAGTTTCATTTTCCAAAATTTTAAGATCATATTATCTTTCTTTCTCCATTTTCTTTTAGGATAAATCTTATGAAGAAAAAGTATCAAGCCAATATCCTACATTAAACTTCTAGAAATCCTCCGCTGTGATCGTTTCTTAAATTGGAGTTTTAAGAAAATAATTCTGAAGTAGAAAAATTAATTGGCATCCTCTTTTCCAGCTGTTGCAAAAACGATACACGTTTTGAACGTAGACATTTACAGTACTTGATGCGGCTTGAAATAGATTTTCATACTGTGCCAAAACAGAAATGTTCTTTCAATTCTTTCATTTTTAACTTTCCCAGAACATTTCCAGATGTATGTGGCTGTCTGCTAGGAGAGATGTGTCCGAGTTTGTAAATGGAAATCTAACATGATTTCATTGTAAGGGATTTTTCTGTGTGCATACACTCATTATTATCTTAATTTGATTGGGTTTATGATTTGATTTGTGACATTCACCACAAAGTAAAACAAAACAGAATGCAATTAAGTGTACACCTTTTTTATAAACGTAGAATATTTGTTATGGTTTGTCATTGTTTTTTGGATGAAAGTATTTCGTAATGAATTTAGGAAGCTATATTCATCTAGATGACTGAAAGAGAATACATTCCTACATCGAGGCAATGTTTAAAAAGTTATTGGATGTGGAAGATGAAAGAGGCTGGTCTGAATTAGGCAAGATTGAAATATATTTGTTCTAATTCGTAAATGTTTCTGCAAATGAATTAACGAAGCAACAAGAGTAATCAGGAGGTGGAAGAGTGTAGCTGCTAGAAGTTGATGCTATTATAGGGGACAGTATTCAAAGGGTGAATAAGGCATTTGCCAAGAGATGTTTAGAAGGGTTACAAAGTTAAAAAAATGTGTGAGAGAAATAGTTGTCCTTATTAATCGGTATACAGTGGATGGTGTATTATATGATCTTGACCAAGAAAGTGATATAGGTAGAAGAACTTAGAAGGGAAGCGTTGGTTGAAGTAGGGAAAGGGTATGAATTATAAACTTTATTTAGAGTAAGTTATCGGAGAAGTTTAAAGGAATTTAGTAATATAAACAATTGTACGCAAAGACTGTAGTACTTGTCACATGATGAACAGTACAAGGAAATCGAGATTTACCTAGAAAAAAAACAGCTTATGGTCGAATTATTACAGATGCAGTTTGTTGCCTTTGTGGATGAACGGTATAAGAGATATTTTGTTCAAATTAAATAGATATCTTAAGATGATTGATCTTAAGAGGTAACTGGGTTGTTCTCATCTTTCTTCGTCTTCTACATTATCTTTTTATTCTTTATACAGTAATTACAATTCAACCCTGAAATCTTTTTTTTTCCTTCTGAAAGATTTCTTTAAATATTTTTATAACAGATATCAATTTGAAGTTTCCTTCCAAAAAAAAAAATACTGTTTTCCAGTCCTAATCTGTATGAAGTTTAGAAATACCCTTATGATTTCTTAAAATTTACGATTCTAGCAAAAAGAAATATCTCACTTGATCAGAAGTCCTGAAAATTTTAATAATTGATTTGACATCTATTAATATTCTCTCTCTCTCTCTCTCTCTCTCTCTCTCTCTCTCTCTCTCTCTCTCTCTCTCTCTCTCTCTCTCTCTCTCTCACGTTTTGGTAAAACATTTTGAAAAAAGAAACTAATTTAAAGAAATTTTTTGGGAAATAATGAAAAATAGTCCAGTGAGGAAAGGATACAATGGAAATAGATGCAATACAAGAAAAAGTGATGAACAATTAGAATAAAATATTTGAAGAACAGTAACAATATCAAAATAGATTTTCTATGTATGAACTATAAAAACTTCAAAAACAACCGGATGAGAAATAAAATAGAATAGTGTGCCCGAGTGTCCCCTTAAGCAAGATAACAACCCCCATATCTTATCTATTGTCCTTTTTATTTATCAGATTTCCACGTAATTGGTTTTGTTCTTATCACGTTTCCCTCAATCATTCCCTTTTTTCTTTTTATCTCTCGGTTGATCTGGTGTTGTCTCACTTTCTATTAGAATATTTCACGTATTTTATGTGTTTTACTCTCAAATTTCATTTGAAAGTCTCTCCCAGAGTCATTTATATTTTAGTTACAGAGGTGTAGGAGCATTTTTCGGATGGGGGGGGGGGCTAAAGTTTGAAAGGGCTCTGACGGTGTGTGGTCTGATGGGTTGATTGCAAGTCTATAAACAGATTCCTGAATTCAACAGGTATATGTACAGTGGATTTGAAATAAGTTTATATTTCTCTTGATATCCCGATCGGTAAAGTCAACCTTGCGGGCATTATTTCGGCTCAGGACATAGGTTTGAATCCTTGCCCAGCCGGAAACATTTATCATATGGAATTTCCAGTGGGTAGTAGGTTGGCCAGGGCACCAGCCGCCCGTTGAGATACTACCACTAGAGAGGTATTGGATCCTTTGACTGGCCAGACAGTAATGCATTGGATCCCTCTCTCTGGTTACGGCTTATTTTTTTCTTTGCCTACACTCACACAGAATAGTCTGGCCTATTTTTTACATATTCTCGTCTTTCCTCGTACACCTGACAACAATGATATACTAAACACTTCTTCACCCAAGGGGCTAATTACTGTACTGCAATTTGTTCAGTTTACTTTCCTCTTGGTAAGAGTAGAAGAGAATCCTTAGCTATGGTAAGCAGCTCTTCTAAGAGAAGGACACACCAAAATTAAACCATTGTTCTCTAGTCTTAGGTAGTGGCATAGCCTCTGTACCATGGTCTTTAACTGTCTTGGGGTAGAGTTCCCTTGCTTGAAGATACACTCGGGCACACTATTCTATCTTATCATTATTTTTTATAAACTGACTATGATGTCGTTACAGAAAAAAACCCTTCCTTTCAAACAAATTTTGTATAGAGCAAAATTTTATTTATATTCTCTTTAATCCGAAGAAATTATAATCATTTATGCTTACATTTCCGTCTCTTCAAACTATCATCTTCAACTCAATGCCCAACACCAAATTCCGTAAAAACATCAGCATCAATATTCGAACTAATAGAAATAAATATTGACAAATAATTGTTAAATATCTTTAATAGCTTAATGAAACATCCACACTTCACTGATACTGTATAATGAATATTGGCTCTTTTTGTTATAGGTATACCCCGTCTCCTCTCATTTATTTGTAGAGATCATCAGCATCCCTGTCTTGTAGGTGGCCTCTCTCTCTCTCTCTCTCTCTCTCTCTCTCTCTCTCTCTCTCTCTCTCTCTCTCTCTCTCTCAACAATTTTTCAGAATCAGCTTTTTTAAATTCATGATTGCCCTAATAATGACTGAGGAAGACCATTGCCGTTACTGGTAAGGGAAAATATTAATATCAATATCAATATTATATATATATATATATATATATATATATATATATATATATATATATATATATATATATATATATAAATATATATATATATATATATATATATATATATATATATATATATATATATATATATATATATACACTTAATGGATTCTTTTAACGTATATTGAACCAAGATACAGCTTTACTGACATGGATACATTTACTAAGAAAATGTTGATAAGGTTTATTTTTATCACTGTTTGAACCAAGAAGCAGCTTTACAGACATGCATATATTCACTAACGAAATGTTGATAAGGTTTATTTCATCATTGTTATAAACCAATAAACTTCTTTACAGACGTATGCATTTACTGAGGAAATGTTGACTAGGTTTATTTTATCACTGTTATGAACGAAAGTAACAGCTTTACTGGCTTGAAAACATTTACTAAGGAAATGCCCATAAGGTTTATTTTAAAAGAGATTTATACTCGTGAACGACCTTATGAGCAATCAAAAAATAGCAGGTGGATGACGCAACACAGTCAGGCGTTGACAAAGATAAAAATGTGACAATTTTCTTTTTTCTTATCCGACTTGTCAATGTTGATTACACTGATTATAATAACAGAAAATTACCTTCATAGTCATGCACTTTCTAGCATATAATTATTACTCCTTAAATTATTTGAATCTGTAATGAATGAAAATATTCTCCATTCAAGGAAATTCCATTTGGCAGCGCTGTCCCAAACTCGTCCCACCAACATTAACTATGCTGATGATTGTTACATTGGTCACTTGCACAGAAATATGTCGTAATATCCATGTGTTCTGATGAAGAAATGAAATACTAAATACTTTCATAAGTAAACTCAGGTTGCTTCCGATGGCATATGAAAAATTCACATAATTATCTGATGAAAATATCCATTCTTAATAAGGAAACGATCGTTGGACAATTTATCAACTACCAATTCTCTAGCCTCTACTCTCCTACCACACTTTTTGGACCCACGTGGTCTTCAAATATTTGACTATATTAGTTGGGGCAAGGTACCTCTGATGCCATCTATTGGCGGCAAAGTAAAACTCGTTACGATGTAAGGAAGGATTCTGGAGGGGGCTGTGTCAATTGCCTATTGGAATTTAACAATATTGTTATTCTACGTAGTATTTACTAACAATATATGTCATACCATGAAACACATTGATTATATTTTGGTTTTATAAAAAGTAAGTGAAAATTAGATTAAATAGTTGTGTAATATCTGGATTGTTTCACTAATTTCAGTACATGTGGCAATATGGCGACCCCCTTACCCCCAAATGTAATTGAACTAAGGATTGTTTGCTGAGGAAATATTTCTGTGACATTTATTGTTTAATTCGTATTTTACTAAAAATTAAGTTGTGGCCAGAAAAAAAAAGAACATTAAGTTCACGTGTTTCTGTTTTGTAGCAATTTTGTGCCCAAATAGCAACAGAAATGAAGTAATAGAATTTATAATGAGTAGATGATGGGGGTAATTAGCAATTTGGTACTTTACTGCTAAGGCCATCTATTGGCCATGAAAAGAAACAATATGTGGAGCTCTTTAATCCTTGCATTCTGGAACCTTCCATGACGTCATTTTCGTTTAAAAATAGACAAAAGTAGCCTACTTAATTGGAACTAAATATGATTTATATCTGCCACACATATTTCTGCATAAGTATCAATATACCACCCTTTTCCAATTGGAAAGAAATGTACACATTAATGGAACCTAACCTAACTGAAAGGAATTAAAGTCTCTGTAAAAATTATACAAAGGGATAGATTTTATACAAAGCGTTTTAGATAAAATATAGAAAATATGTAATAATATTTAAACAAAGTCCATTGCTAGTTTATGAATCATGATAAGTAATTAGGATTAAAGATCTAGATAAACTACCAGGAAATAGAGATATGAATTTATTTAGGGAAACGGAATTGAAAAAAAGTGCAGTAATTTCACTGTTAACAAAAATTCTGTTATTCAGAAAATCTTATTAGGTATATGAAAAAAACATTTCCCAGTATGTTACTGAAGATTGACTGTTAGATCTATTTAAATGCAAGAACAATTATAGTGGATTAAATTTAGAGGTTACTGTAGGATACCTGCGCAGTTAAGTGAACATCATTGCAAGATCATCATTGCAAGGCATACAAAGCATACCAATGCTAACTCACTCCGACTCTCACTAAGGGTTTTGACATCCAGAGATCTGGATCAAGGATTAAAACACTCATGCAAGATCTGCATGATTCTCGTAGCAGAATCTAAGAATCATATATCATGGATTCCGAAACATATATTCCCTTTAATTATCATTATCAAAAGCCAAGCTACAACCCTAGTTGGAGAAGCAAGATGATATAAGCCCAAGGGCTCCATCAAGGAAAAATAGCCCATTGAGGAAAGGAAATACACCTTTCCAAAGACATTTCCAAAACATTACGTAGTCTATTAGGTGTTATTCTTCCTCTTGCAATTGAAAAGTTTCCCTGAACAGAAAACACGGACAGAAACCATCAACCTTTTAAAATACTAATAAAAATTTATGAAAATCTAATGAAGTCTATCAAATGGCAAAGCTTCTGTTTTACTGGACAGAAAGAATGGAACATAAATTCCGTCGAATGGCAAAATTCTACCAAATTCTATAGGGTGTAACTGACAGACCTAGCAATACCTTGTCTGTAATGAGACTGAAAGGGAAAAAATACCGAAGTGATCAACACAGAGTTTTTCTAGCAAATATATTGAATGCATGTGTGTGTCTTTTATAAAACTCTGTACTACTGTTATAATTTTCCTTTAATAGCAATAAATACCTTGCCTGTTTTTAGACTGATGGAAAAATTAATACCAAAGTGATCAACATATTGACTTTTTTTTTAGTAAACTCAATATATTGATTTTATGTGTGTCTTTTATGAAGCTCAGTAGAACTTTTACCATTTTCAATTGAATTGCAAGTGATCAATCAGGAAATGTCTTTGCCATTTTGTAGATAAAGTGGATTGGAAACTTTCTTGGGAACTTTTATTCTTATGGTTGAAGATAGCTCTTTTGAGAGATTGCAAATGAAGCAACTTAGGAATTTAAAAAAGAAATACTTTAAGAGACTGCTTTCCAGCATCCATTATTGAGTGGGGGGAAAGCCTCTTAGTGTTCTCTTCAGTTACAATTTCATTTTCCAAAACTTTAGGATCATGTTATATTTCTTTCTTCATTTTCCTTTAGGATAAATCTTATGAAGAGAAATATTAAGCCAATATCCTACATTAAACTTCTAGAAATCATCCGCTGTGATCGTTTCTTAAATTGGAGTTTTAAGAGAATAATTCTAGAGTAAAAAAAAAAAAACTAATTGGCATCCTCCTTTCCAGCTGTTGCACAAACCGAGACCGTTTTGAACGTAAACATTTAATTGATGCGACTTAGAATAGATTTTCATATCCTGCAGAAACAGATGTTCTTTCAATTTTTTCGTTTTTAACTTAACCAGA
>NC_090740.1:14448162-14450662 GCF_036898095.1 Palaemon carinicauda | reverse complement strand
CTAATAAGGAAACGATCGTTGGATAATTTACCAACTGCCAATTCTCTAGCCTCTACATTCCTACCGCACTTTTTTGACCCACGTGGTCTTCAAATAATTGACTATATTAGTTGGGAAAAGGTGCATCTGATGCCATCTATTGGGGGTAAAGTAAAACTTGTTACGATGTAAGGGAGGGGGAGCTAGAGTGGTCTGCGTTATTATGCCTTTCGTAATGTACCAATGTTGTTATTCTACGTAGGTTTTACTAACAATACATTTGATATCCTGAAATATATTAATTGGATTTTGGTTTCATAAAAAGTTATTGGAAATTAGATCAAATAACTGTGTAATTACTTGATTGTCTCACCGATTTCAGTACATGTGGCATAGCTGGCGACCCCCTTGAACACCCCCAAATATAATTGAGCTAATGATTGTTTGCTGAGGAAATATTTCTGTGACATTTATTGTTTAATTTGTATTTTGCTAAGAATTAAGTTGTGGCCAGACAACAAAGAACATTAAGTTCACGTGCTTCTGTTTTGTAGCAATTCTGTGCCCAAATAGCAACAGAAATGAAGTAATGAAATATATAATGAGTAGATGATGGGGGTAATTAGCAATTTGTTACTTTACTGTTAAGGCCATCTATTGGCCATGAAAAGAAACAATGTGTAGAGCTCTTTAATCCTTGCATTCTGGAACCTTCCATGACTTCATTTTCGTTTATAAATAGACAAAAGTAGCCAACTTAATTGTAACTAAATATAATTTATATCTGCCGCACATATTTCTTCATAAGTCTCAATCTACTACCCTTTCCAATTCGATAGAAATATACACATTAATGGAACCCAGGACTCGCACTGCCATCTTTTGGCAAGACGTAGAGATACTCGGATTCTATTTAAATTTGAAGAATTGTCTGATTACTAAAACATACTTTCACGAAAAGTTTCTATTTAATGCGTAAATAATCATAATTCCAATAATACTATTTTTCCTTTGATTTTGAGACTCTAAGTTATCGTAATTATATGTATAGTACAGATAATATGTATTACAAACATATATAGAACAGATCCTAATACTCTAAAAGCAAAGAGTTGGAAATCATCCATAGAATTAAAAATCCCAAATTTAACCAAAATATGTTCATGTCTGCAACAAAAACGTTGTTAGCTAATCATAGCCCAAATATAGATATCAATCCTCTATAAAGTGTTTGTCAGCGTCTCTGAAAAATGAAATCATATTTCAAATTAATATCCTTTGGATATTCTTACGTCCATGACGTAATTCATCGTATTTTTCTATATGATATGAAATCTTTATTACCATTGAATTTTTATGTCTTCCCTGATCCTGTTTTCCATTCTTTATCAATTTTGATATTAACGATTTCAGGGTTTTATCAATTTTCTCGACATATTTCATAATAATTTTTGTTTATCCTTCTGCATCCTACATAAGGTTTTTCCCTTCTTTTAAATCATTTTTTTTTTTTTTGTTCAAAGTAATGACTGGACGAGCTCTGGAAAAGACCGAACAAAACGAATAAATAAAGGAAAGAGTCTTTAAAGAAGTACAGATATTATTTTAAATTAATAGAGATACCTCGAATGTAAGGTCGACTTGGAGGCTTTTCAAGAAGTCAGCGTATCATTTCATAAAATATTTCATAGAATAATGGAACGAAGAGAATTTTTTAAATGTAAAGATCCAGTGCTTTAAAAAACGAAAATGGAAATAATCTTGAGGACGATAGAAGACAAGGAATTGTTGGTCGTCACGTATTTTAACTATACATTTAACTATACATTATTATCTTGATATAAGTATTTCCCTTTTCAAGATATTCTGACCTAACCAGTCAAAGAGAGAGAGAGAGAGAGAGAGAGAGAGAGAGAGAGAGAGAGAGAGAAAGGTAGACAAAGAATATGAATAGACAGAGAGAGAGAATATGAATAGGTGGGATACCTATTCTCCTCTCTCTCTCTCTCTCTCTCTCTCTCTCTCTCTCTCTCTCTCTCTCGGTTTGGTTAGAAGGTTACTATATCTTGAAAAGTGGAACCCTTTATAACACTTATATCAAGAATACTTTGAAACAAGATGCGTTTTTGTTGTTTTTCAGCTTTAGTAGTATTTTTGTAGTTGGAAGAACATCTGATGAAGTGAGATATTTATTTTCTTAAAACAGCAAACACGATCTCTTTAAATAACTAGAGCAGATATTTCTGGGAAATTATTAAGATATTTCTAAACCTCATGCAGATTACGACTAGAAAAAAAGAAAACTTTCCTTTTGTTTCAGGGGGAACATTTAGATGATTTTTGTTCCATAGAACTTAAGGAAAATATTTTCAAAATGATAAGAAAAGAAGACAGCGTGAAATGTCATTACTGTTTGAAGAAGAAGAAGAAGAAGAAGAAGAATAAGGAGGAGGAGGAGGAAGGAAGAGGGGGGGGAGAAGGAGGAGGGGGGAGAAGAAGAAGAAGAAGAAGCAGGAGAAGG
>NC_090740.1:14433162-14443162 GCF_036898095.1 Palaemon carinicauda | reverse complement strand
TCTTTTTTCAAACAGTGTAGGAGTGAATTTTCTAATATCAAAGAGCATGCAAGCAAACGTATTACAAACATTGCCCCAAGCTAATTAAGAAAGCGAAAGACCTTTCAATATCTATTTAAGTCAATAAGCATCAAATAGTTTGTTCCATTACTGAACAAAGAGTGGAATGTCGTGGGATTCAGTTCCCATTTTAGTAGAGCGCATTGCAACGTCAACAGGTTAAACTAATCAATTTTGCTTTTGATGTCTGCGCCTTGTTTGCTATATCATATCAGCAATGTTGTCGTAGTATGTGTAACAAATAACCAGATTATATTATTATTATTGTCATTATTATTATTATTATTACTATTATTATTATTATTATTATTATTATTATTATTATTATTATTATTATTATTATTATTATTATTACTGGGTACTGTGTATTATTATTATTATTATTATTATTATTATTATTATTATTATTATTATTATTATTATTATTATTATTATTACTAGCTAAGCTACAGGCCTGGTTGGAAAAGCAATATACCCAAGGGCTCCAACATGGCAAGTAGCCCAGTGAGGAAAGGAAACAAGGAAATAAATTAATGACAGGAGAAGTAACGAAAAATTGAAATATAATAGTTTGAGAACAGTAACAATATCAGAATAGATCTTTCATACATAAACTAATAAAACTTGAACAGAAAACAAGAGGACGAGAAATAAGATTAATAGTGTGCTGGAGTGCACCCTCAAGCAAGAGAAACTCTACATTTAAGAATTGATTATCCAGAAAAAACGCATTTTTCACGCATTTACTAATGTAAGAGAAAGGGTAGGTTATTGATTGAATATATATATTAATATAATTTACAGAGAATTTGTATTTTGGCTAATTTCTGTACTTTAAGATTTATTTTTTTTTTTATTATTATTTTTTTTTTTTTTTTTGCTACAAGATTCTGCCGAAATGTTCATGTGCCATTGGGTGTAAATGGCATCAAAATCTCTTTTAACCATTAGCAAAACAAGATATTAAAAGACTTAATGATAATATTTAGCCCATTTAGGCCGACTTACTAAAGCAATCGATCGGGAAGAACATGCGTAGCTGACACTTCACCTAAATATCGAAATTTCCATCTACTATCAGTCTTTCCATCAGGATATAGAAAATTAAAATCCTTTATTTTTAGCCATTTTTTTGCAAATCGACGTTGATTCATCGAAGTCTGTTTAAGCAATCGTAGGAAATCGACATTGAAAAGGCACAGGAAAAGGGTCGAAAGAAATGTCCATAGTATCAAGAATTTCTATGGACAAATCTAAAGACAAAGTCTCAAGAACTTCTAAGGACAAGTCTGATGACAAAGTCTCAAGAATTTCTTAGGACAAGTCTAAAGACAAAGTCTCAAGAATTTCTTAGACAAGTCTAAAGACAAAGTCTCAAGAATTTCTTAGGAGAAGTCTAAAGACAAAGTCTCAAGAACTTCTAAGGACATTTAAATCTAAAGACAAAGTCTCAAGAATTTCTAAGGAAAAATCTAAAGACAAAGTCTCAAGAACTTCTAAGGACAAGTCTAAAGACTAAAGTCTCAGGAACTTCTAAGGACAAGTCTAAAAACAAAGTCTCAATAACTTCTAAGGACAAGTCTAAAGACAAAGTCTCAAGAACTTCCAAGGACAAGTCTAAAGACAAGTTTAAAAAGCTTCTAAGGACAAGTCCAAAGACAAAGTCTCAAGAAATAATAAGGACAAGGCTAAAGACAAAATCTGAAGAACTTCTAAGGACAAGTCTAAAGACAAAGTCTCAGTAACTTCTAAGGACAAGTCTAAACACAAAGTCCCAAGAACTTCTAAGGACAAGCCTAAAGACAAAGTCTCCGGACTTTCTGAGGACAAGTTTAACGACAAAGACTCAAGATCTTCTAAGGACAAGTCTAAGGACAAAGACTCACGAACTTCTAAGCACAAGTCTAAAGATAAAGTCTCAAAGAACTTATAAGTCTAAAAACAAAACTAAAGGAGGAATCTAAGAAACTTTCTATTCTATTTTCTTTAGAACCGCGATCGGTCTAATGTGACCTTGAAAGGAAAAAATATTTTCTATATTGTGACCCTAACAAATTAAAAATTTCCACCCCAAGAAATGTTCTGAGATGTCTAGTAAAGAAACAGAGAAATGATTATCAAAGATTATTGGAAAAAAATTACCAAATTTTTGCAGTTTCTTTTATCCCCCTATTTCGTTAGCTTTGTTCTTCTTCTTCTCTTTTCTTTCCAATACAATTGATTCTTTTCTAAGACGAAAAAGATATATTTGTTTATCAAGATATATTGGCCACCCAAACTGTCGTCTTGTTATCGAAACATTTCTAGAGAAAGGGATAACTTTTTTAATATAAACTTCTCTCTCTCTCTCTCTCTCTCTCTCTCTCTCTCTCTCTCTCTCTCTCTCTCTCTCTCTCTCTCTCTCTCTCTCTCTCTCTCTCTCAGTAACAGTTTTCGAACACCCAATGCAATCCCGTTCACTTATCAACAGTAACATATCAGATCCACCAATTATTATTATTGTTACTTGCTAAGCTACAACCCTAGTTGGAAAAGCTATAAGTCCAAAGGTTCCAACAGGGAAAATAGCATATGACATACATATAATAGATAGCAGCTTACTTGAATGAGAACAGTAAAAGCATTATAGGATATACGGACTCAGTAGCAAAGAAACCAATAATTTTCAGCTTTTATAAGATGCTTGGAAAGGAATCATACATCCTTCAACTTTACAAAGTACAAAAGTCACTTAAATGATAAGGCTTTAGGGTTTTCCTTTACTGACGCTGCTTTCCTTGAATCGAGCATTGATTAGAAGGATGCTTCTCTGTCATCATCACCAACTATCTTTGGAAAGATTTCTTGATGTCAATGGGCTGAGTATTACAAGACTCGTCAACGAGAGAAAGATTATACGTCGTTTGGGGAAACTGCCGAAGGAAAATTATATGGCAAAGATCCTGATCGAAGATGACTTTTTCCTTTATTGTGACCCATTGCTAATTGCATTACACCTCTGTTATATATGTTACAATGTTTAGAAAAAGAAGAAAAAACTAATCTAAATCAGAAATTCTCCTAAAATATATTGTCCTAAGGAGTACTTCAGTAAATTACAGGCGACCGTAATTTTTATCATATCTTTACGGGTTGGGAACAGAAATATTCCGCCTTTACGTTAATATATCTGTTTTTAAAACGATAAATGCCTGGCAACATTTATTCCAGGATTTTTACCTTTTTTTACGGCAAATTCTTAACAGGGTAGCTTTAAGTTATGGCAAGTATTTTACAAAGCAGGGACACACAAATACTTCTTCTTTTACCCGACTTTTGGTCAGCATGAATAAGAATACGGTCATGAGATGGTTAACTGATCAGTTGCATCAAAGGTTGAATGTCCCTTATTGGAAATCAACCGTAGAGGATTAAAGAGACGAAAAATTAAGAGGTTTAAGGTTTAAAGACTGACCATATATACATTTGATCAGCGCCCAAGCCCCCCTTTCTACCCAAGCTAGGACCAAGGAGGGCCAAGCAATGGCTACTGATGTCCTCAGCAGATATACCTTTAGGCTCCCCCAAACCCCCATCCTTAGCTCACATGAATGGTAAGGTTGCAGCGACCAAACGAACTAATGAGTTTGAGCGGGACTCGAACCCCAGTCTGGCAACCACCAGTGAGGGACATTACCACCATATTCGAGGGATCACTGGATACATATTTTTTTAGAAAACTGGAATTTTATAGGACTCGTGAAAAGAAAGCAAAGCTCGAAAGAAATTTCAAACGTATCTATTTTGAAATGGAAAATTTTTCAATAATCTATACAATAGAATTTCAATTTGTATTCGTCAAATGGGAATAATTTCAGTGCGCAGAAATTCTTGGATTTGAGTTCAGGATTACAGAGTCCCCGGAGGAAATGACTTAAATGCAGTCCATTGGAAAGCTAGATGTAACAGAGCCTAATGTTTAGAGAAGACCTCAACGTTTGTATCAGCTGTGTTTGAAGATGAAAAGACTATTTATGAGTATTTCATAAAGATTTGTCTGCTAGATAAAGTGGTACATTGGTTGATGACATATTCATAATTTGAGTAAGAAAAAAAATATGTTATTGTGAAACAATATGATATGGGAAAGTTTGAACTGACAATTGTTTTAATTAAGATAAAAACCTAAATTAAAGTCTCGCAAAATAACGATAAACACAATTACAAAATTGTACTCGGGTAGATTCCATAAAATAAAATTGGATATGAAATCTAATAAAACTTCCAATTTGTACCGTAAAAATGTATTTAACGTCGATATTGAAATTTTCCATTGCCCTTTTTTTATTCATACCTAAAGGTTCCTTTTATAAATCCAAGGGAAATCCAACTGTGACCCAATTGTAGGGAATCGATTTAAGGAAAACAAAGGGAACGCACTGAGCGGTGTTTTCATGTTCGGGGGTAACAGCCTCTGAAGGCACGTGAAGACCTTTCAAAAGAGCTCTTCGAATTTCTTTCCTTTTTCTTTTACTTTTTGCGTTGAAGATTACAAGCGCTTACTTTCAGGAGACTGAAATTACTGCCAGATCTTTCCTCAGACAGACTCTATAACGTTTAAAATGCTTCCAGAAGACTAAAGTTACTGCCAAATCTATACTCAGGTTCGTATCAATAAACTTCCCTTAAGAAATGTACTGATTTTTCTTTTAATTTTCTCTTACTTTCAAGATAAACAGATTATTTGTTATTTCCTTTCATCCACCATTTTATTGCCTTCGAACACTGCTTGGTTTGTGTTGCCTTATAGACGAGATATCTTTTCTATTTACATTGAACATAACAGGGGTTTCTTAAATTGCAATTTTTATCCCAAACAAACAGTTTGAAATCCTTAGAAAAGGTATCTGATGAATAAAACATCTTGGTCAAACAGACGGACTGAAAATAATACTCAGGTATTCAGACTATGTGATAGAGAACTCATTCAAAATGGAGACACTTAATCGTGTCTTACCAAATAGAATAATCAACTTGAAGATTTTATTTAATACAAAAATGCCTGATTGGTAACGTTTCTGCCTGGTGTTTCCTAGTTGGAGTTTTGAGTCCCGCTCAGTCTCGTTAGTGCCTTTAGTGTCTGTAACCTTACCATCCTTGTAAGCTAAGGTTGGAGTGTTGGGGGGGAGCATATAGATCTATCTGCTGAGTCATTATCAGCCATTGCCTGGCCCTTTCTGACCCTAGCTTAGGTGGAGAGGGGGCTTGGGCTCTGGTCATATGTATATATGGTCAGTCTCTAGGACATTATCCTGCTTGATAGGGCAATGTCCCTGTCCTTTGCCTCTGCCATTCCTGAGCGGCCAAATTTAAACATACTGTGTATGAATAATTATTCTGATAAAAATTGATGTGTTTTGTGGACGGATAAATGCACTTTTTGTTAAAAACCAGATCCCCGTGAAATCTGTTATATAAATTTGGAGTTTTTTCTGGTATCTAAATCTCAATGAAAATATCAAACGGTAAAATTCCACACCCAGAAAAATATTTTTTTCATCGATTCAAAAATTTACATAAAAAAAAAGCTAATAGATAAAAATTGTCGATTTTAGAATGGATCTATTCAACTACCTTTTCATTAACGTACACTTAAATCTTTTCCAAGATAATTATTATCCGTCCTCCTGTAGTTAATTGGTTCTGCTCTGTTAATTCAAATATCTGGCTACAGATATATCTCCTTTATATCTCCTTCATGCTCTAATCTCGTCCGGCCTTACGTAGAAAATGTTGGAGAATAGACAGGATCGATTCAGTGGTCGAAATAGATTTCAGCTTCAGATAGAAATTTTAATCGACAGAATTGCCTATGAAACGTATGTCGACATTCTCGCTTTAAAAGTGTTGAAATATTTTTTCCAGAAGTCCAGTAACGTTTCATGTTATCGCATTGCATACACTGTTTAAAAAATCGTAATTTGAATCGGAAATTCTCAGTAGAAACATACTGATTCAGCTGTATTTCAGTATGATACAGGTGACCGTAATTTTTACCATACTTTGTTCTTATTTTTTACGGGTTGGTGACCGTAATATCTCTCTTTTACGTCGATTTATTTATTTATTTATTTATTTTTTTTTTTTTTTTTTTTTTTATTCCAGGATTTTTACCGTTTTTTTTTTCTTACGGCAAATTTTTAACAGTGGATATACAAATATCTGCAAAAAATTTTTCATGTTTCTTTTAAATTCCAACACCAAATTTTTATAAGCACATTCGAAAAGCTACTTACTCTTTTAACAGAAGATACGATGTTTACCAAGTACTGATGTCACATGCTTTACAAACTGTTAAAATTTTGCCGTAAAAACCGGGTAACAATCCTGGAATAAATGTTGCCCTCACATTTGCCGTTTTAAAAACGGATATATTGACGTAAGGGAGTGGTATTGCGGTTACCAACCCGTAAAAGACAATAAAGTAGGGTAAAATTCCGGTTGCCTGTATTTTAATGAAATACGGCTGAGAACTGTATTTTTGCAGAGAGTTTCCGATTGAAATTACGGGTTTTTATAGCTGTACTGAACACCACCAAATACAAAGACGGCAAAAATATTATGTTGATTTCAGAATTATATTTCGTTTATAGAGACTAACTTTTTTCCTTTAAAAGTAAACTATTATTTGAATGTTTATTAATATGGCAACATAACTACAGAACCAATGATACAAAAATGTTAGGTATTGTGTTGTTCTTCTGTTGATCTGGGCTATATATGGGACTGTAAGCACTTACCTACAAATGTATCGTCCTCATTCCACACAAAAATTTGTGATTTATTGGCTTTTCTTTTCTGTCTATATTTGTGATTCATTGCTTTTTCTTTATACGTCTTTGCTTTATTTGCAATGAGAATGACCATATATACATATGATCAGTGCCAAAGCCCACTCTCCACCCAAACTAGGACCAAGGAGGGCCAGGCAATGGCTGCTGATGACTAAACAGATAGACCTATAGGCTCCCCCAAAACACACCACTTCCCCTTTTTTAGTTCACAAGGATGGCGAGTTTGAGCCGGACTCGAACCTCAGTCTAGCAATCGCCAGGCAAGGACTCTACCAACATTCCACATATGGCTATATATTTTCGGCATATCAGTGGTATATAACAGGGTTTTTATGGTGATAATATTCCCAGTCTTTTTCAAGTTCCATTCCCACATCTATTTAGTGAATTCTCCCTTTCAATTATATTTTCTTTCATCAATCACCTCTTCCATTTGTACCTAATTCTTCACCACATATATCTGACACTTTTTCTCTCTTTCTATTTACCTTTCGAAAAAAATATATAATTTTCCCCCCTTTTTACAGTTCTAAACACTAATCCCATCATTCACCCACTATCGATGGTGATCAATCTTTGTTATTTTTTCAGCAATGGTCAGAATCACTAACGAACTGGATCTCTTTTCCGATAAATTCCATTTGGGTATATATTGCTCTAGGAATCATGAGTCCCAAAATAACTTCTCTCTCTTTAGATCTACACATCAAAAGGCTTATGGGCTTCCATTTGGAAAATAGATTAATCTTGATCTGTAGTTGACCGTTTCATTTCGGAATGGATTCGGCAGCATCAGAGGGAGAGACTGTGATGAGATTTCAAATTTGATTATTTGCTTTGATGTGCAGTTTGAAGAGAAAAGTTCCTCCTTAAAGGGGGGGAGGGGAGTGCTGTCAGTGCACCTCACGCTGTGCACTTTAGGCATTAATTAAGAGTCTTTCTAACGTTGTTTTGGCTTTATATACATGATATGGAAATGGGATTATAGGATATAACACGTTTTGAGAGATCTAATCCAGCACAAAAAAAAAAATAGGTTATAAGGACATGGATATATGGATTGTATAAGAGATTGAATTCCCATCTATGAAGAAAATGTTGGCTACAATGACATTGAAGAACAAAATGGATAATACAGGGTGTCCCAAAACAATGTATACACTCTTTGGATTGTTACAAACTTGTTCAATTTATTGATATTAACGTGGAAAACAGATTTAGAGGAGAGAAACAATGCACAGTGAAAAGGTAAGGATACATGGGGTAAATTTGAGAATGTTAAAAAAAAAAATCTGTTTTCCCCACGTTAATATCAATAAATTGAACAAGTTGTAACAATCCAAAGAGTGTATACATTGTTTTGGGATACCCTGTAGATAGTACTCACAGCCTTCGAAGAAGAAGGTTATATGTGCATGGAAACATAGCAAGTGCAAGAGATAGGTTCACCTCAATGAAAGCTGTAAGTTATATAGACATAAAAATACATTGTGTATGAAGCTGAGTTCAGTGCTAGTATTATTATTTTCATTATTAATTGCTAAGCTACAACTCTAGCTGGAAAAGCAGAATGTTATAAGCCTAGGGCCTCCAACAGGGAAAATAGTCCAGTGAGGAAAGGAAAAATGGAAGATAAAATACTTCAAGAACAGCAACATCAAAATAAGTATTTCCTATATAAACTATAAAAAATTTAACAAAACAAGAGGAAGAGAAATAAGATAGAATAGTGTGCCCAAGTGTACCTTCGAGCAAGAGAACTTTAACCCAAGACAGTGGAAGACCTTGGTACAGTGGCTATGGTGGAAATGGAGATGAAATCACCTCAATAAAAGATGTAAGTTATACAGGCATAGAAATACATAGAGTATGAAGCTGAGTTCACTCTTTAAAAAAAAAGTAAATTTCATATTCAAGGATACTTGAAAAGTGTGAGAGACAGGGAAATGTAACAACGTAGCAAAATAAAATATTTCTTTTTAAGGAAGATCGTGAGCCCTTTGAATACAGGAGGAGAGAGGAAAGGAATCGGCTTTAGTGAACACAAAAAGTAAGAATAATTTTTATCCATGCATAAACGAGAGCTAAAAATTATTACTGATTCACTTAATGTCTATTCTCTTTTCTGGATCTTCAATAAGAAAAAAAAAATAAATTTCTCTAGGACCGAAGAGGATCCGGGTTTGCGACGCCCTCGACTGAAGTTCTGACTCCTGCCTTAGTGGTCCTACTGCTGTCATCCCATCATCATCCTGGCCATCCTTCATGTTCCTGATATGACCTGACTCTTTCCCAAGATTACCCTTACCTACGGGTTGCCTTTGTGCAAGAGCCCGTGGTCCCCTTCGTTGTAAGGGGGTTCCATCTAAAATAACAACATACATTGTCTAATCTCAAATACTTATCTGCTCTTACTACTATATATAAAAGGAAATTATTTCTTAGAAAGAAAGAGTGTTATTACAATTCCATATCTATCAATATACTAAAAAAAGTATTGCAAAAAAAAAAACACCTAAAGAATCTCTCTTTCTTTTCGTCACAATCCACATTATTTAATAAATGTTTATATATATATATATATATATATTATATATATATATATATATATATATATATATATATATATATATATACAGTATATATATATATATATATATATATATATATATATATATATATATATATATATATATATATATATATATATATATATATACATACATATATATATATATATATATATATATATATATATATATATATATATATATATACATACATATATATATATATATTATATATATATATATATATATATATATATATATATATATATATAATATATATATATATATATATATATATATGATCAATAAGCAGTTTTATTTTCTTAAGACATTATTGCCTTATTATATTCTAATCTCTAATGTTGCTCAGCCTAAAATTTATTATTTCTCTCTCTCTCTCTCTCCTCTCTCTCTCTCTCTCTCTCTCTCCTCTCTCTCTCCTCTCTCTCTCTCTCTCTCTCTCTTTAACTCAATTATTCATTCATTCCTTTCATTGCAGAAAAATTACCATGCGAAAAAAAATTCTTGATACTCGCC
>NC_090740.1:14420662-14428162 GCF_036898095.1 Palaemon carinicauda | reverse complement strand
ACAGCCTGGCTCCGAAAGGCATATCAACTCTGAATGTCCGAAACACTGGGCTTTAAATCAACAAAGATGGCCTGTGTTCGAAATTTGGCGTTAATTTCCATCCTAATCCGATTTGCAAGACATTTCTCTCTTTCACTCCTAAAGATTTCGTGATATCAAACGCTTGTTTATTACAAGTCTCGTTAACGAGGGACATCGCTCGTTAGTGAATTTCATGATGGAAATTTTTAAGCAAACAATCGTAGGATTTACCCTCTTGCTATTCCGGCCATTGGAATTGTGTCTATTTGTTATTAATTGCTTCTCGCTTCAGACCTTTGATGGGTGAGATAAAGTTTCCCACAACATTCATCAGTTTCTATAGGGATATGGACACCACGCTAAACCCGTTCATTTTAGAAAATCTTTTGAGATTATATGGATGTGAAGGTTTGTTTATCAATAGTATTTTATCAAACAAAAAGAGCTACAAAAGGAGAAAATATTAGTATGAAGATTCCTCATCAATTTAAAACTGAAGAGGACCAATAATATTTTATATAATCCTTTAAGATTTTTGTATTTGAAGGTTTGTTTATCAATAGTATTTTATCAAACAAAAAGAGCTACAAAAGGAGAAAATATTAGTATGAAGATTCCTCATCATTTTAGAACTGAAAAGGACCAATAATATTTTATATAATCCTTTAAGATTTTTGTATTTGAAGGTTTGTTTATCAATAGTATTTTGTCAGGTAAAAAGAGCTTAGGACAAAAGGGAAAAAATTAGTATGAAGATTTCTTACCATTTCAGAATTGAAGAGGATCATTGGTAAATATTTCATATGATCATTTAAGATTTCTTTGATGTGAAGGTTTATTTTTCGATCGTATTTTACCAGTAAAAATATGAGCTTAAGAAAAAATACATGGAATAATTATGTTGAAGATGATCATCTATAAACGTTTCAAAAATAAATTAAGATTTTTTCTAATACGAAGGTTTGTTTGTGGGTCGTATTTCGCCAGATAAAAATATGGGCTTAAAAAAAGAAATGAGCAATTATGTAAAATCACTTAATAATTTATCGTATTAAGAATTATACTTGATGAATAGTGAAGCGGACATTTCAGAATTGAAGATAGTCATCGGTAAACATTTCATAAAATAATTTAATATTTTGGTTTTTATGAAGGTTTGTTGTTGATGGTATTTTGCCTATTATTATTATTATTATTATTATTATTATTATTATTATTATTATTATTATTATTATTATTATTATTGTCCTTTTTCATTATTATTATTATTATTATTATTATTATTATTATCATTATTTTTATTATTATTATTATTATTATTATTATTATTATTAACAATAAACTCATTAATATAAAAATTCATACATACCATTCCAGGAAAAACAAAAATATGTTCCCTCGCCTTTATATTCATGTTGGTTTTCCAGGGACAGAAATCCAACCTTTCTTTGTTGAACAGAAGACTTCCATGATCCATGACTCGAACTGTTCCAATGCAGCGTTTTTGAAAAGCCACAGTTTCCTAAAAAAAAAAAAAAAAAAAAAAAAAAAAAAAAAAAAAAAAGAAAGAAAAAAAAAATTTGAAATATCCGAGTCAGTTGTGTATCCAGAGGGATTTCCAACTCTAGACTTTCCTTTTCAACTGATTTTAGTCTTAAACGACAACTATCTTTACTATTTTTCATGGAAACGATAGTTACCGAATGTAGATATGTTTTATTTATGATTGATACAAATAGTCATGTCGTAATTTCTCTTCGAATTCTCACAGATTTTAAAAGTGATAACGTACTGTGAGATGAGCACAACACATAGATTTATCTTATTATTATTATTATTATTGTTATTATTATCATTATCATTATTATTATTATTATTATTATTATTATTATTATTATTATTATTATTATTATTATTATTGTTGTTGTTGTTGTTGTTTTTGTTGTTGTTGTCGTTCTATAATATATTGTTGTTGTCGTTAATTCTACATTGGTTATTTATCATTATTTTCATCTTTATTACAAACTACAAACATTCAAAGTATTAGACGGCACAAACAGCCTGTGTGGTAAGTGAGAAACAGAAAAAAAGTATTAGAAAATAAACAAAAAAATAAATAAATAAAAAACATAGGAAAAATATAAGGCAATTGTGAGATGGCAGCCTTTATCCACATGTTAACCCTCATCACAATGGTACTTCTACAGTTTTACAGAAATATCGTATGGAATATTTTTGTCATTGGGAAATGTGGCAACGTGGCATCTCAGCGGCATGTGAATAATCACACTGTGCAAGGCGGGAAATGTCTGTTAGTCCTATGTTCGCAAAGGAAGTAAAGAGAAACTTTCTTTTTGAAGGTTAAAGGTGTCTGGCTTCAGTTCTAGTTTCATCATGTTTAAAGGTTGAAGGTTTCTGCTTCGGTTCTAGTTTCATCATATCTAAAGGTTGAAGGTGTCTGGCTTCAGTGTTCTAGTTTCATCATATTTAAAGGTTGAAGGTGTCTGGTTCCATCTCCAGTTTCATCTTATTTAAAGGTTAAAGGTGTTGGTTTTAGTTCTAGTTTCATTATATTTAAAGGTCAAAAGTGTCTGGTTTCAGTTCTAGTTTCATCATATATAAAGGTTAAAGATGTCTGGCTTCAGTTCTAGTTTCATCATATTTAAAGATTGAAGGTGTCTGGCTTCAGTGTTCTAGTTTCATCATATTTAAAGGTTGAAGGTTTCTGCTTCAGTTCTAGTTTCATCATATCTAAAGGTTGAAGGTGTCTGGTTTCAGTTCTAGTTTCATCATATTTAAAGGTTGAAGGTGTCTGGTTTCAGCTCCAGTTTCATCTTATTTAAAGTTTAAAAGTGTTTGGTTTTAGTTCTAGTTTCATTATATTTAAAGGTCAAAAGTGTCTGGTTTCAGTTCTAGTTTCATCATATTTAAAGGTTTAAGATGTCTGGCTTCAGTTCCAGTTTCATCATATTTAAAGGTTAAAGGTGTCTGGTTTCAGTTCTAGTTTCATTAGAACGTCAGTCAGGCAAGCCAAAACTTTTATGTGGTGCCCAACCACAGCAGTAGCTTCCCCGGTAAACAGCTTAAACTCACGGTCTCTTGCAGGGATCGATCTCCTGCCATGCTAATGAAAAGCAAACACGCTGCCACTGTATTATACAGGAGGCTAGATGGTGAAAATACCAAACACTCTGGCAATTATCAAACTCTTACCTATTTTTATGAGATTGAAAGAGACTATAACTTCCAGTAATTTTGTATGAAGGACACCCTGGAAACCTACAGACTTTCAAATAGAAGAACAATAATAATGCAATAACAAAAGAAAAGATATGAAGCATCTGGTATCAACACCATATCTCTGACAAATAATATACATTTTTCTTGAAGACATAGATGATGACTTTTATCAAAAGTCGTGAACACGACAGCGCAGGTCGAGATCAGAACCAAGTATTGTCAAATTTTTCGAATCATCAAATATAATGATGCCAGCATGAAGCAAAATCTGGAGCTTTGTTACAGAAGGAGATTATGTAATCAATACAGCATTAGGTGAAATTGATTTCAACATCATATCACTGATTTCTCTTCTTTCGGAGATAGAATTTCCAAGAACACTCCTCTGAAGAACAAGAGATTAGATATTTGTAACAGGACAGAAATCAATTACAGAGATTTTATCTGAAGCTGGTGACTTAAACAGGGAAGGATATTAAATAAAAGAAATACGTCAGCGAAGTAGGTGTGTATTGATAAAATAACTTAGCACATAAATACATAGTGAGGGCTACCTTCCTAGCCATCAGCTTTCAGTGAAAAAAAAAAATATTAATAATCCTTTTCTACTTACAGTATAATGGTTAGGAAAACCGATCTTCGTATAAAATATCAGAGAAGCTAAGTGCGTATAGAAAAAAAATCATACTTTTATAAAACCTAAAAATGTCATAACTTTCTAAACAATAATTATCAACCATTACCTATCCTGTCGGGCAATTAACAAAGATTATGTATTGTGCAATCTGACCCGTGTATCATTAGAATCATGTTTTTCTCACAAGTTAACAAGGAAATTGAGTAAGACTCGTGGAGAGACAGACAGACACAAAGGCTGAAGCCTTTACTTCATCATGTCCAAAGCTGAATGGTTATAAAAGCAAGTAAATTCAATACAATAAGCAAGATCAAGGTTGATGACATATATATATATATATGTATATATATATATATATATATATATATATATATATATAAATTATATATATATATATATATATATATATATACATATATATATATATAAAAAAAATATATATGTATATATATATATATATATATATATATATATATATATACATATATATATATATATATATATATATATATATATATATATATATATATATATATATATATATATATATATATATATACATACATACATATATATATATATATATATATACATATATATATATATATATATATATATATATATATATATATATATATATATATATATATATATATATATATATATAAAGAGACAAGAGACCCAACTCAAAAGTGGTTTGAAATTACACATACATATCAGAAGTTCAAACACCCATAAAGACACTGAGGCTAAAACTATTGTATGGAGAAAATCCGTTGTTTCTTGTGTAATGAAAATGTGTACAAATAGCATGAGAATAACCATAATAGTGTCGTGAACATTAGGGACTTGTGAACGAGTACAAAATATGGTTGTGGTGGCCGATATGGTAACGTCCCTGACTGATAATCGCCGGACTGGGTTTTGAGTCCCGCTCAAACTCGTTAGTTTCTTTGGTCGCTGCAACCTCGCCATCCTTGTGAGCTAATGATGGGGGATTTGGGAAGCCTATATGTCTATCTACTGAGTCATCAGCAACCATTGCTTAGCTCTCCTTGGTCCTAGCTTGTGTGAATAGGGGACTTAGGCGCTGATCATATGTATACATTGTCTGTCTCTAGGGCATTGTCCTGCTCGATAGGGCAATGTCACTATCCCTTGCCTCTGCCATTCATGAGCGACCTTTAAACCTTCAAGGATTTGATTAGTAAGATTCTGAGAATAAGAAATAAAACCTCTGATAGTGATTTTATCTGGATCATGTTTGGAAGTAAATGAGAGCGGAAGGGAATCTGATTTGGATAGTCTGAATATGTAACTGGATAATGTTGTAGAACAAGGAAAAGTGACTGTGTCAGGTGATTCAAATCCTGAGGAATGGTAGGTTTAAGATGGAGTTCTGGTTACATATAAGAGTAGAGAAATTCTTTTGGAAATGTGTTTGGAAAAGTTCTTCCATGTCAGGAATATATAGTTTGTAAAGAAAAACGTTAGAGATTATGAGAAGAAAATATAAAAGGGAGAGAAAAACTTTTATAGATCGTGATATTTTACAAACATATAAGGAAAAGAAATGGACATGTGTAGGACATATAATGAGAAGGACAGATAATAGATGGGCAAGAAGAATAAAATGATGGGCACTAAAGATTCCAAACGAAGCAGGGGAAGCAAGAGAAGACTATGCATTGACGAGCTGAGAAAATTTTCTGTATAGACTATCATACGTGTGTGGAAGAACATGTTGAGGCCTTTGTCCTGCATGGTATAGCAATGGCTGATGATGATGATATATATATATATATATATATATATATATATATATATATATATATATATATATATATATATATATATATATTTACAGAATACATATATATACATATATATAATTATATATACGTATATATATACTGTATATATATATATATATATATATATATATATATATATATATATATATATATATATATATATATATATATATATATATATACGTTTATATATACATATATATATATATATATATATATATATATATATATATATATATATATATATATATATACTACATATATATACGTGTATATATACATATATATATGCATATATATATATATATATATATATATATATATATATATATATATATATATATATATATATAAAATGTATATATATGTGTGTTTACATATATACACACAACCTGTGATATATCGAAAAACATTCAACACAGCCATTACCCCTAATAACCCATAAGGCTGTAATACTCGAAAACCCAGCAATAGCAAAAACGAACCTTAGAAAAAAGACCTATCGTCGGCGTCAGCTTGCGGCTGATGTTGGTTCTCCTTAACTCGAGCCCTCCATATGTCATCCGTTTCCTTAGGAAGGGAATCAGAAAGAAACAGATTCAGGAAGATAAGGAGAGATGAATGGGGGAGTTCAGCAGCTTCCATCAATCCATCAGGGAAAAAACTCAAAAACTTAAAAAAAAAAAAAAAAAAATTCTTTTTGCTCCTTTACTAAAGCCGGTGAAATATATCATAAAAGACGTTTAACTTTCAAGTCTCTCTCTCTCTCTCTCTCTCTCTCTCTCTCTCTCTCTCTCTCTCTCTCTCTCTAGACGAGCTTGACATCCTATTTGAAGAAACACTCAAAACAGTTTCCCTTTTCCCTGATTGTTAAACAGTACACTGTTAAAAGAACCGTAATTTTAATCGGAAATTCTCCGTAAAAATATACTGTTCTCAGCAGTACTTCAGTAAAATACAGGCGACCGTAATTTTACCCTACTTTGTTATTATCCTTTACTGATGGGTGACCGTAATATCATTCCTTTACGTTAATATATTCGTTTTTAAGACGGTAAAAATCCTGGAATAAAAGTTGCCAGACATTTACAGTTTTTTAATGCACATTTTTAACCGTGTATATGATAAAGAAACGAAATATAATCTTAGCAGTGATACTGAAAGTTAGCAAATCTTACGAAATAAGAAACAAATTGAAAAAAAAAAATAAAAGCTTTAATGGCTTGACCTTTTACGGAAAAAAACACGAGTCTAGAAATCGGCTTAAAACATTAAATTGAGAATAGAAGAATAAAACGGTCATTAACTTATTGTCAGAGAGCAATTGAGAGTTAATATCTCTAAAAGAAGTAAAACATCATTTAATGAAAAAGGATAGAAATATGTTCCAAAAGATTAAGTCCTAAATGACTTAGCAGACAAATATAAATTTTTCCTGTTCTGGGATTCCTTTTATTTCATATTTCAACATTTTTAATTAGGGTTTATAAAGAAAAAATCAAATGAAAATTAATATTCATGGAATATATCGCAAACTGACATGAAATTAAAATTCATGAGTAAGAGTGGAATGTTTTTGCGCAGCTCAGAGATTTCCGGTATTAGATGATTCCCAATGTCAATAAAAAGGGGGAAAAAATCCAATGGTAAGCACTGCCTTATATTTTTTCGGAAACCCAAAGCCTATTGGGAATTACAAAAATCCAAAAATCCAAAAATCCCGGAACCATCGTTAGCTAAAAAGGACCGGCCTAGAATTTTTCATTTTTGCCTTCTCTTTTTTTCTTC
>NC_090740.1:14402007-14410162 GCF_036898095.1 Palaemon carinicauda | reverse complement strand
GCTTTAAATAAGCAAGGAATAATGCCTTCTTAAGTATTCCTCGTCCTTTTAATTTCTCTCTCTCTCTCTCTCTCTCTCTCTCTCTCTCTCTCTCTCTCTCTCTCTCTCTCTCTCTCTCTCTTGCAATTAATTTACTCATGTTTTAAATAAAGCAAAGAATTTTGTTTTCTTTAGTATTCCCTGTTCTTTTAATGTCTCTCTCTCTCTCTCTCTCTCTCTCTCTCTCTCTCTCTCTCTCTCTCTCTCTCTCTTTCTCTCTCTCTCTCTCTCTCTCTCTCTCTCTCACTTGCAATTAATTTACTCATGTTTTAAATAAAGCAAAGAATTTTGCTTTCTTATGTATTCCCTGTTCTTTTAATGTCTCTCTCTCTCTCTCTCTCTCTCTCTCTCTCTCTCTCTCTCTCTCTCTCTCTCTCTCTCTCTAATAAAAAATATGCAAGAACTAATAGATACCGAATTCTTAACTTGCTGTACTTGTGAATCAACAATGAAGATGGAGTTTTAGTTTTCGTTGTTATGGTGCAAAACGGTATCTTCATTTTTCTTCAGCATCTATTTATCTATCTATCTATCTATCTATCTATCTATCTATCTATCTCTCTATACACACACATGTATATATATATATATATATATATATATATAAATTTACATGAGTGTGTGAGTGTGTATATATATGGATAACTCTCTCTCTCTCTCTCTCTCTCTCTCTCTCTCTCTCTCTCTCTCTCTCTCTCTCTCTCTCTCTCTCTATATATATATATATATATTTATATATATACATATGTATATATATATATTTATATATATACATATGTATATATATATATGTATGTATGTATATATATATATGTATATATATATATATATATATATATATATATATAGTATATATATATATATATATATATATATATATATATTAATAGCCTAAATATGAAATAGTAATGGTTAATTGGTAATAGTGAATTTTAACTTCCATTTCAACTAATTCGTTGTTTGGATGTATGGAATATAAATGAAATTGACCTTCTATCAGATTTAAACCTTTTTAAACATAATATTCAGGGAAATAAATCTAATTCATATTAAATATATTTTAGCGTTATTAAAAGTATTTGTAAACTTAGGTATTTCAGTTGAAGAAAATCTAATTTCCCCTGAGTTTGATGTCAATGTTTTAAGTAATCTAGACGAATAATTATAAAATTAGTATCCTATATCCACTAATTTTGCTATTTCAACTAATTTTTCAATATTCACTAATTTTGCTATTTCAACTAATTTCCCAATATCCACTAATTTTGCAATTTCCACTGATTTTGCAATTTCCACTTATTTTGCAATTTCAAATAATTTTGCAATTTCCACTTATTTTGCAATTTCCACTTATTTTGTAATTTCCACTAATTTTGCAATTTACACTAAATCTGCAATTTCCATTAATTTTGCAATTTCCACTAATTCAGCAATTTCCACTAATTTTGCAATTTCCCACATTTTTGCAATTTCCACTAATTCAGCAGTGTCCACTGATTTTGCAATTTCCAATAATCTTGCAATTTCCACTAATTTTGCAATTTCTACAAAATTTCCAATTTCCACTAATTTTCAAAAGGATGCCGATCCATGCAAGAAGCTAAATTATGACAACTAGGAGAATGTTATTATCAAAAGATAAGTATTATTCACTTGCTACACATTAATTTATTTGTACGTGTTTCTTGTGTGACGTTATGTTGTAGATTCTGTTCAGCGATCGAGTTAGACAGACGACGTAACATTATCATCATCATCTTCATTATCATCACCGTCATCATTATCATTATCATCATGGTCTTTGTGTCTCATAATACAAAATTCATTTATTATATAGGACATATCTGTTTTGACGTTGTTACTTTTTTTAGAATTATTTATTGTTAATTTATTCTCATTATTTATTTATTTCCTTATTTCCTTTCCTCACTGAGCTATTTTTCCCTATTGGAGCCCTTGGGCTTATAGCATCTTGCTTTTCCAACTAGGGTTGTAGCTTGGCTAGTAATGATAATAATAATGTATAAACTTTGCTTTCATATATTATTTCAAGGAACATATTAGCGATTTATAAACAACGGTCTCCATTTGTTTTAATTTTCAAACCTGCCGAGTATCATAAGCATTTAATTTCTATCATATATTTAGATCATTATTTTATTTATTTATTGTGTGCCCTGATTCAAAAGTATTAACTTTTATTACTATTATTATCAATACTTGCTAAGCTACAACCTTAGTTGGAAAAGCAGGATGCGATAAGCCCAAGGGCCCCAACAGGGAAAATAGCCCAGTTAAGAAATGAAACAATGAAGAATGAACTATTTTAAGAACAGTAACAACATTTAAAAATATTCCCTATATAAACTATACAAACTTTAATAAAACAAGAGGAAGAGAAATATTAAAGAATAATATACCCAAAAACGAAGCAATTTAGAATATCTTTTTTCATTTTGCCTTTTCTTGATTATAACCAAAATCAGGTCACACAAGAAGCGAAACTTTTCCACAATGAAGACCTTCATGCTCTCCCTCTTGTTGGTGGCCATGGTCTACTACTTCTACGCTGAGGCAATACCTGCTCCTGCTCCAGCTGAGGTAAGTTCTACCTTTTTTTTTTTTTTTTTTTTTGACAATGAGGTTAAAACCATGAGTAAATGGTTTGATCTCTTAGATTGTTCCCTGAGTGTAAAACATATTATTATTATTATTATTATTATTATTATTATTATTATTATTATTAATATTGTTTTATTATTATTATTATTATCATTATTATTATTATTATTATTATTATTACTATTATTACTATTATTGTTGTTATTATTATTATTATTATTATTATTATTATTATTATTATTATTATTATTATTATTATTATTATTATTATTATTATTATCATAATCAGATAAATGAGTATTTTATGATCACAACCTTTGGAGAAAATTTTGTGGCCTGAGGCTTTGAAATAATTTCTTTTTTTTTTTTGTTATAAGGAGATTAGGATTTTTGTCTGGTACTTGTAATTAAACGACAAGATCATCACTTTAACAACACTTGAAATAAACTTGGTTTGAGTTTGAGCATGTGGAACTTCAGCACAGTCATTCCTGTTTCTGCTTCGCCCCAAGCCCTGACCCTTGCTAAGATCTTGGAAGGTATACGCCCCCCTTAAAAAAAAAAAAAAAAAAAAATTCTGACGTCCGGCCACAATTGTTATCATTCTTTCAATTTTGAGCTGGTCTACTCATAAAATAAACTCAATTTTCCAATTTTCTTTTTCTTACAATTATTCAATCGATAAATTTTGTCGATGGAGCCTTCTGGCATTAAAGAGTCATTACCATAAATTTACATTCATGTTCCTCTACGTAATAATAATAATAATAATAATAATAATAATAATAATAATAATAGTAATAATGATAATAATAATAATAATAATAATAATAATAATAATGATGATGATGATGATGATGATTATTATTATTATTATTATTATAATTATTATTATTATTATTATTATCATCATCATCACACATCTTCTATTCTATACAAGATTCCTCTTGTGAGCAAACTTTATTGAAGTATATATGAAATTATATAATAGTAATGCTGATGAATGTGCTGTAAATTATGAAATTTAAAGAAGGAATCTGACTATTGAATTTTTTGCCAGTTTATTTGGAGAAAGGTAGGATCTAATTCATTGTCTTTCTATGTCATACTTGCTTAGCGAATGAGTAAATCGCAGTGAGGTGAGCTAAACAGAATCTCAGTGCTTTCATTTTCGGAGTTTGTTAGACGAATGTTGGTTAACTTAGAATTTTTATTTCATTTATCCAGCACTCTCCCTCGGGAACAGTGGAAATATGCATGATTACCATGGTTACAGTCCCTTATACGTTATTCCCGCAGATATATGTATATTTATATATATATATATATATATATATATATATATATATATATATATATATATATATATATATATATATATACATATATATATATGTGTATATATATATATATATATATATATATATATATATATATATATATATATATATATATATATATATATATATATATATATATATATTAGAAATATATGTAACTATGTCACTTTCAAATTATTTTACCTGTACCCAGTATTTTAGGTAATACCTGTATGTTCACGTAAGCTATTTTAAAACTACTTATCTAAGGAATTATAAAACCTGCAAAAAAAAAAAAAAAAAAAAAAAAACTTACAACTGATTCTTCCAACAGGAACCCCTGTTGCTCTCGTCTCTGGCCGACGCCTCGCGAGAAAAGCGACAAGCCCCAGCAGGCAAATTTGCTGCCAATATCGGGCGGTGCTGCGGTTGTCCTACCAGGACCACCACGATCATCGTTACCACAATCATCATTAGCGGTGTGAAAGAGGAATGCTGTCCTTGCACAGGTGTGAGCGCTATTCAACCTTCTCAAGTTGAGAAGTAAAGAGGAGAAGACAATGAATGCAAGGGATGCTTTAGTTCAGTGGTTCCCAACCTGGGGGAAATTTGAAGCTACCAGGGGGGAAATAATTACACTACCTACTAACTAAAAAAAATATCAGGTGACAAAGCTAGCCCTGATATTGATACACTGGTGCACAAGAAGCTCAACCTTCTCAATAATTCAATTTTGAAGTAGAAGCATAAACAAAAGTCCTTTTATTTTGTACTAGCCGCTCTCCATATACTGATAAACAAATAGTTACAGAGTAAAATGGATAGAGAGCGGTTAGTAACAACTAACCTCATAGCTCTATGGCTATGCGGTTAGTTGTTACTAGCCGCTCTCTATCCATTTTACTTTGTAACTATTTGTTTATCAGTATATTTGTATAATGGAAAATTAAATTAGTAAGTCGTCACAGTGTGTTTCAACTACTCTTTCCCTCATACACATGAAGGGGGAAATCTGGAGGGTTGCACTGGGTGCAGGGGGGGAAATGACAGGAAAAAGGTTGGGAACCACTGCTTTAGTTGTTCTTGTTCTTGAGATAGTATTAATCTTGGTGACTGGGGAAACAATGGGGTTCTTTTCAAAAGTTGGCTGGAAATCTCAGTCTACATTCAACTAAGACATTATCAATCGGGCCAGCTCTGTTAGGGTTCAGTTTAAATCACTGGGCTGATTAATCTCATCCTTTTATTAATAACAAAATTAGCTCTCTGTCTCCGTTTTGGTCAACGATCTCTGATAACTTAGATATCTGCATTTTTCCTGATAGGCATTACGATGATGTCATTATAACCAATGTAGACTGTCATTATGAAGTTAGTATTTGCAGTGTTATAGAACAATATTGTTTTACAAGTGACTTTTTTTTTTCCATGCATTTACAGTTCTTTATGCAATAAAGATACTTCGTATCAGTACATAGTTTTATTTGTCCGAAAACATGGTTTAACCAAAGATTATATTTTGGGTACTATTGGCTTCGAATCATATCATTATATTATGATGAGTTAGATTGCACCCCTTCCAAAGTGCTTTTTTATCGCATTTTTTTTTATTTGGTCTCGAAATATAAAGTTGTCATCATGAAGTCTGCCACTAATGATGGTTAGCCATCTAGTTCTCGCAGACCAACAGGAAATCAATTCTTTTTAATCAACAATGGAATATTTGAAGCTATTGTCATTTGCAAGGAGTGGATAATTTGGAAAAAAAAAATATTCAAGAGATAGATATTATGCATTTAAGCGGATTTCCTTAGTTGGCATACCTTCACGTGATGAAAGGAATTTTGCATCGCCATGATCAGCAAAGCTGTACTAGTCAGGGCCACCCATGGTAGGTTGGTTTGCTGTGAGTGATCAGACGAAAAACTCCCAACACCACCAATACGTAATGGCGAGTGTGGTGATGAAAACGGGCCAAACACCAGACATAAATTGACATGTCTGAGGCCTTTGTCCTGCAGTGGACTAGAAACGGCTGCATTAGTTGTTGTTTGTAGCACTCGATTTTGTTTGCTAGAAATATTATCACTCGTTTCCTCATCACCTATTGAGTGCTCCATTATTACCTACTGTGGGTCATGCAATGTGACAGTGCCATTGTTAAGCCACACTTAATTCACTGTAGGCAGTACTAAAGAATATATAAAGCTAGGTGGATTAATACTGCTGGAGATCCCCTGATTCACAATCCTTACCTGTCTGAACCCGGGAAACCAGTTCCATCATGGCCACTCCCACAATAACGTAAAAAGGGGATTGGAGCCAAAGATATTTACGGAGCTGGTGTTATTGTTGAGCATTTATAGTCTCTCATGAATAATCTAAGAAGGCGAGAAAAATAAGCCTATACAATTGAGACCATGAACACACACAGCTGCATTCCTTTCGGCATAAATCAGTAATAACAGTTGAGAGATCAACACAAGCTGTGTTCAATTTTAATCCATGGAGGGTTATAAAATGTAGCGATTTTACCATAGTCCAAGTGCTTTCGTACAAGAAAAAAAAAAAAAAAAAAAAAAAAAAAAAAAAAAAAAAAAAAAAAAAAAAAAAAAAAAATTAATGTGGGTACAGTAAAAGTGAACAACAGTTGCTGAATCTTACGTTATTAAAACTTAATTTCTTTATAATTTTTCTTTATGAAAACATAATCATATACAGTATTCATGATAAATATATTATATTCCCTACATATTAACTTACATAAAATATATAAACTATTTTTATGACATTTTGACATTCTATATATATATATATATATATATATATATATATATATATATATATATATATATATATATATATATATATATATTTATGCCGAACAAGCAGATTGTAGTTAGGAAAGGGGGAGGGGGTGGGAACGGTTGAATCTGTGTGTGTGTGCATATCTATCTATCTATCGAGTACACAAGTCTTCAAATACAATACGCACAATGAATTCCTTTAGTAATTTAGCTGATTATTATCATAAATTGCATTCCTGGAAATGGAAGAAGAGGATTCGATAATCGTTACGCCAGAAGGATCGCTTTAAACGGTGTTAATTTTACTGCTTGGAAATACCACAATATTCTAGATTTGTTAATTAACAATTTTCTTGTTTACTATGATAATATACAATTAGGATTATACATATGAAATGTTATCAAGCAATGTAAAGTATTCCTATATATGTATATATATATATATATATATATATATATATATATATATATATATATATATATATATATATATATATATATATATATGAATATTCGTATGAAATGTTATGTAAGGAATGTAAAGTATTTCATATATATATATATATATATATATATATATATATATATATATATATATATTTATATATATATATATATATATATATATATATATATATATATATATATATATATATATATATATATATATTTATATATACACATACATATATATATATATATATATATATATATATATATATATATATTTATATATATATACATATACACACACACACATATATATATATATATATATATATATATATATATATATATATATATATGTATATATATATATATATATATATATATATATATATATATATATGTATATATATATATATGAAATACTTTACATTCCTTACATAACATTTCATATGTATTTTCATATATATATATATATATATATATATATATATATATATATATATATATATATATATATATATATATATATATATATATATATATGAGTTGACTTGAACGTAAAATCATTGCGCTAGTCAAAGAATTTTCGATAACCGTTTACAGAAATATATAATGATTAAAATTGTGTCAGTGCATTTATATAACTATCAGTATTCATAAGATAATTTTCCCCTTATTGATCATAATGATATTAATAGGTATTCTGATCACGCTTGACAAGAAGAAATGCGAAATAAAAAGATAGAAAATCACGAGAAACGAGAAAATATCTAACCTTCCAATTTTGAGACTTTGGTCTGATATTCATGTCCGTTGACTAATGTATGATATAATCTCTCTCTCTCTCTCTCTCTCTCTCTCTCTCTCTTAGGATTTACCCCACGTATGATGTTGATAAAGTTAGTAATGATCTGTAAT
>NC_090740.1:14389507-14392007 GCF_036898095.1 Palaemon carinicauda | reverse complement strand
TGCTTAACATGCATGCGTCACATTCTACTCCATGCAAGGATTAGCAGAAATCAACGTTTAAGCAAACGAATTGAATATAACTCTAGCTAAATGTTAAAACTCAAAGACAGCACGATTTCCTTAAAGAGATAGTCAGTGTTATTCTAACACGCGACTACACAATCATTCATAGATTCTCCACTATTCACTTTTCTGTTCGCGGTTGAGCCTGACTTTCATCGAGCCGTTCGACGAGCGCGCTCGACAACAAGCGGGGTTTACACGGGCGAGCAGCTCGTCAAGCCTGGTTCGACAACCCTGTGTTTGAATTGATGTCCGAGCGTGTAAACGGGCTAATTGGTTGTCGAGCGCGCTCATCGAACGGCTCGTTGAAAGTCAGGCTCATCTTGACTTTTGTGGGCGGAGCTACATTGTTTGACGAACGGTGTGAACGTGTGAACGGGTGTCGAGCATCGAACCTCAGTTGTTATTCAAACCTGCTAGAGGAAACATCATCAAAGAAATTAATAAAGGTTGCCATTAATGAAAGCAAGAATGAGAAGGAAGTCTTACTTGATTTCATACATGCATATCGGGCTCATCCAGCTTTATGGAAAGTTAAATCAAAAGACTATTCCAATAAAGTAGCCAGACGCAAAGGAATAGCGGCTCCGCGTGAAATATTGAAAGAACTAATTTTAAAGCTCTAATTTTAAAGCAACAAGCAAATTGGTGTGTGAAAATTTCTCTCATTTTAGTATTCAATCCTTCATCCACTTTGATCTTTTTTTTTCTTTCTTAGTGCCACTGCTAAAGCAATGGCTATCAAATCGCCCTGGTCGAGAAACATGTTGATGTTGTTTTAGCACGAGGCACACTGAGTGACTGAGGTTCGATGTACGGTCTGAAAGCTCTTCGAGCCGTTCTACAGGTTCGACAACCGGGCTCGCCGAGCTGTTCGGCCGTGTAAACCCGCCTTAAGGCAGACTATGGAAGTATAACAATTACCGGACAGTAATAGATCCTCGTGATGTTAATCGAGTAATCACAAAAGATTTCTTTCGGTGGGTTTTATTTCCACTTTATATTCCACAATTGCTTTGTCGCAGTAACTATTAAGTGTAAGTATAAGTATAGAATAAGTACAACAATTACCGGACATTGATAGATCCTCGTGATGGTATTTAAGTAATTACAAAAGACTTTTGATAGGTTTTTTTTTCTTCTTACTTTGTATTCCTCAATTGCTTTGTCACAGTAACTATAATAAGTATAAGTACAAGTATAACAATTACCGGACATTGATAGATCCTCGTGATGGTATTCAAGTGATTGAAAAATACTTCTTTTGGTAGGTTTTATTTCCACTTTATATTCCTCCATTGCTCTGTCGAAGTAACTATAGTCCATTTCTTTTAATGAGGCAGATTTGCACCGACTCGCAGCGGTGCCCTTTTAGCTCGGAAAAGTTTCCTGATCGCTGATTGGTTAGAATTATCTCGTCCAACCAATCAGCGATCAGAAAACTTTTCCGAGCTAAAAAGACACCGCTGCGAGTCGGTGCAAATCTGCATCGCTAAAAGAAATTGACTATATACACAACACGTGAGTTCTAAATATAAAATCTTTCGTGGAGTTAAACCCTTTTGAAGAGAGTTCTATAGACGGCATTTTTTTTTCTTCACACGTGGAGATCGCATGACTTTGGAATCATGATAACAAATGAAGGTTTTTCCATTGAAACGTATAGAAATATTAGCGTTTTTCAGTGTAATCATCAAAATCTTTGATAGCAAAATGACACAGATCGTGCCTTCAGCTACTGTGTGAAGGTGTTCATATATTATTGAATACAAGTGACTCGATCATGAAACGTGGAAGTTTAACTGCTGTACGTTATAGTCTCTCGCCTAATTTTCTTTAGTTAGTCTTGAGAATAAGTCAATTCTTTCTTACGTATTGCCAGAGTGCAAACATTTATGTAAGCCAATTAACCTACCATTAAAGAAAGGTATGTGAACATACAGTATGATTTCATGAAATGTTTAATGGTAGTATTTGTATTGATTTTTAGATTCGCATTTGTAAAACAATCGGATGAAGAAATTGAATAAATGCGTATCGCGCTGTTAGAAAAAAAAAAACCCCGTAATTTTTATCGGAAATTCTCCGTAAAAATATAATGTTCTCAACCGTATTTCATTAAAATACAGGCGACTGTAGTTTTCTTTTTTTTTAACTTACTTTATTAATATCCTTCACGGGTTCGTGATTGTAATATCACTCTTTTACGTTAATATAACCGTTTTTAAAACGGTAAATATCCTGGAATAAATGCTGCCAGACTTTTACCGTTTATTTCAATACAAATTATTAACAGTGGCGGGGGGTGGGGGGTGGGGGTAGTAAATGGTCGATTGAGTATTTGTAATTCTGATAGAATTCGCTCATCAGCTATTTAGACTTGAATGACAAAATACTTATACAAAGGATATGGCCTACCACACAAACATCAGCTGCA
>NC_090740.1:14369507-14379507 GCF_036898095.1 Palaemon carinicauda | reverse complement strand
TTCCAACTGGGAAAAATAGCCCAGTAAGGAAAGAAAACAAGGAAGTAAATAAACAACAAATGTAGTAATATGCAAGTAAAGTAAGATATTTTTAGAACAGTAATAACCCAAAGACTTCACTCACCCGTTTTATTATCATTAGCCTCAAGAAAAGCTGTCACGCTGGACATATAGGTCCTTTATGACTTACTCGTGTGCGTGACCTGTCAAAAATGACGGGTGAATATTTAGGTAGATATGCTTCAACACGCACACTCATATACACATAGATTCCATCCTTCCTAACCCTTCCTCCTTTACTAACCAGACCTCGATGGTTCGGCAATTTGTGGGAGAGTGTGGTTTCCGAGTGTATCTCTCTAGGTATCTCCTCTTACCAGGGCATGACTACTTTCTCTTCCAACTAAGCGTGACAGGAAATAAGTAGATAAGTATATATATATATATATATATATATATATATATATATATATATATATATATATATATATATATATACACATATATATATATATATATATATATATATATATATATATATATATATATATATATTATAGTCAGGCACTTGCTCTTTATCATATAGGGGAGTATCCTTTATCAGCTTATTCAGAGGTACTCAGTAATTTTGACAGACTTTTATTTCCTCCTTCACCCATTTCTACAATTTCCTGACATATCACTGTTTTCATTGATATTTGCTTCCACCTTCCAGTATATATCCTGCGTACCTATTCAGGATTATCCCCCTATATAATAAAGAGCAAGTGAATGGCATATATATATATATATATATATATATATATATATATATATATATATATATATATATATATATATATATATATATATATCATCATCATCTCCTCCTATGCTTGTTGACTCAAAGGGCATCGGTTAGATTTCGCCAGTCGTCTCTATTTTGAGCTTTTAATTCAATACTTCTCTATTCATCATCTCCTACTTCAATGTTCATAGTCTTTAGCTATGTAGGCCTGTGTCTTCCAAGTCTTCTAGTGCATTGTGGAGCCTGGTTGAAAGGTTGGTGAACTAATCTCTCTTGGGGAGTGCAAAGTGCATACCAAAACTAGCTCCATTCCCCTTCACCATGATCTTATTCACATATGGCACTCGAGCAATCTCTGATCTACAAAATCTGCTGGAAATTGTTTCGTTGTCATGTCACGACTCATGTCCATGCAGTAACACCGATCACACTAAACTGATATATAGCCGTAATTTTACATGTAATTTCAGGCGATTTGATTTCCAAATTTTATTTAACCTAGACATTGTATGATTTGCTTTTTTCAGCCTTCCATTAAACTCAAATTCTAAAGATCGTGTATTAGAGATCATAGTTCCAAAATATTCAAATGATTCCACCTCATTATTCCTTTCTCCTTCCAATGAAATTTCATCTTCCATTGCATATTCCGTTCTCATCATCTCTGTCTTTCTCCTATTTTTCTTGAGCCTAACCTCCTGCTTCTTGATAAAAGATGGCAGCACACGTCCCTTCTTCCATTCATGTGAATGATTCTGTTCAATTGGAAATGTGTAATAGTTTAATACTTATGTTGAAATATGTTTGACAGGTATAAATTATAGCAAGTTACAATTAAGTAGGTTATTTCTAAACCAAAATGATGTCATGGAAGATTCCAGAATGCAAGGATTAAAGAGCTCTACTTATTGTTTCTTCTCATTGCCAATAGGTGGCATTAGCAGTAGAGTACCAAATCGCTAATTATCCCCATTATACACTCATTACAATTTTCATTACTTCATTTTTGTTGCTATTTGGACACAAAATAGCTATAAAACAGACACACGTGAACTTGATGTTCCTTGTTGTCTGGCCAAAACTTAGTTCTTAGGAAATTACAAATTTTGCAATAAATGTTACAGAAATATTTTCTCGGCAAACAATCGTTAGTTCAATTACATTTGGGGGTCCGGGGGTGGGTGAACGCCCGATATGCCACATATACTGAAATAGGTGAGACAATCAAGTAATTAAACAGTTATTTTATCTATTTTTCAATTACCTTTTTAAGAAACCATAATATAATTAATATGTTTCATGGTATGGCATGTTTTGTTAGCAAAAACTACGGAGAATAACAACATTGTTATATTTCGAAAGGCATAATAACCCCGACTCCTCTAGCCCAACCCCCCTAGTATCGTACCGAGTTTTACTTTACTGTCAATAGATGGCATCAGAGGCATCTTGTTCTAACTAATACTGTAAAATATTTGAGGACCACGTGTGTCAAAACAGTGTGGTGGGAAGGTAGAGGCTAGAGAATTGGTAGTTGGTAAATTGTCCAACGATCGTTCCCTTATTAAGAATGAATATTTTTATCAGAAAATATTGTGAATTTTTCATATGATATCGGAAGCAACCTGAGTCTACTTATAAAAGCGTTTAGTATTTCCTTCCTTCATCAGAACACATAAATATTAGGTCATGTCCTTCTACTAGTGACCAAGGTAACAATCATCAGCATAGGTAAGGTTGGTGGGACGAGTTTGGAACAGCGCTGCCAAATCAAATTTCCTTGAATGTAGAATATCATTATTCATTACAGATTCAAATCATTTAAGGAGTAACAGTTATATGCCAGAAGTTACATGACTATGGTGTGATTTGATGTTCTTATAATCAGCGTAATCAACATAGACAAATCGAATAATGAAAAAAAAAATAGTCACATTTCTGTGTCTTCGCCAACGCCTGACTGTGTTACGTCATCCACCTGCGAATTTATGTTTGCTAATAAGGGCGTTCCAGAGTGTAAATCAATCATAAAATAAACCTTATCATCATTTCCTTTGTAAATGTATGCATGTCGGTAAAGTTGTTTCTTGGTTCAATATATGTTAAAAGAATCCATTAAGTATATATTTCTGTAACGATATCATAGTCGGTTTAAATCCTTGCCAATAAATTAAAAGAAAGGTTTCCTTATACTTTTTTTTACATTTTTTTATTTGATGGAAATGTTAACAAAAGTCGTAGGTTGTTGGATGTCAAGAAAGGTTAATCGAAATTTTTTTCAAAGCACTAAAAATTTTTTTCTCATAAGTTACAAATACCTTATGATTTATAGACATGGGAATAAAGGTTAGGCTTGCCAAAACAGTCAAATGTTCATCCTCATTTCTATCAATCAGAAGTTCGAGTTTTTGGCCGGGCAGAAATATTTATTATTAAATAAATTCCTTAGGCGTTTGAGATCCCAAGGCAGAGCGAATTCAATTATTATGGGGTATTTGTTACTTTTTTGACACACACACACACACACACACACACACACATATATATATATATACAGTATATATATATATATATATATACATATATGTGTATATGTATATATATGTATAGATATATATAAATATATATATATATATATATATATATATATATATATATATATATATATATAATATATGTATATATACATAATAAATATATGTATATATATATATATATATATATATATATATATATATATATATATATATATATATTTGCTAATTGAATATGTATCACTATCAGTCGTGATTTTAATCAATGTAAATATCAACCAAAATGGCATTTACTATAATATCCAATTCTACCTTTGGGAATGTATATCCACTGGAAATTCATTTATGATGAACACTTCTGGCTGGGCAAGGATTCGAACCTATGCCCTGAGCCGAACCAAGGCCTGCATGGGCGACTTTACCCATCGAGATATCAAGAGAGATATAAGATCATTTCATGTCTACTGTACACATATACCTGTCGAACTCAGGAATCTGTTCTTAGACCTGAAATTAACCCATCAGATCTCCACTGTCAGAGCCTTTTCAAACTTGGCCCCCCAACCCAAAAAACCCTATTACGACCTTGTTATATATATATATATATATATATATATATATATATATATATATACATTATATATATATATGTATATATATACATATATATATATATATATATATATATATATATATATATATATATATATATATTTATATATATTCCGGTCATACTCCAAGCGCTGAGCTCTCCCCGTCTATTGGGTAGGGAGAGGGTGAGTACTCATACTCTGATGAAAGGGAGTTATGTGTACGTGCATATTATTATTATTATTATCATTATTATTATTACTTGCTAAGTTACAACTCTAGGTGGAAAAGGAAGATACTATAAGCCCGAGGGCTCCAACGGGGAAAATAGCCCAGTAAAGAAAGGAAACAAAGAAACTACAAGAGACTTAATTAACAATTAAAATAAAATATCTTAAGAACAGTAACAACATTGATATAAATCTTTCATATATAAACTATAAAAATTTGAAAATAAGAAAGAGAACTAGGAGAGAATAGAGTACCCGAGTGTACCCTCAAGCAAGAGAACTCTACCCCAAGACATTGAAAAACCACGATATAGAGGCTATGGCACTATCCAAGACCAGAGAACAATGACTTGGTTTAGGAGTGTCCTCCACCTAGAAGAGCTGCTTACCATAGCTAAAGAGTCTCTTCTACTCTTACCAAGAGGAAAGTAGCCACTGAAAATTTACATTGCAGTAGTTAACCCCTTGAGCCAGACTATTTGGTGTACTGTATGTGTAGGCCAAATGAAAATGAGCCGTAACCAGAGAGAAGAATCCAATGTTGTACTCTCTGGCAGTCAAAGTACCTAATACCTCTCTAACGGTGTCAATTTTGACGGGTTGCGTACACTAGGTAGAATTCATAACTTGAAGCAATCAGGTAAAATCACAAATATATTTCATTTTACTAAAAAATAAATTACAATAATAAACATTTATAAATAAAAAGTCTCAATTCGTTTATATAAGAAAAGTGGTAAATGTTCTATGCTAATGTGATGAAACTACTTGAAAATATAGCTATAATTATTATTATTATAATTATTATTGTTATTAGTAGTAGTAGTAGTAGTAGTAGTAGTAGCCGAGCTATAACCCTAGCTGGAAAAGCAAGATGCTATAAGCCCAAGGGCTCCAACAAGGAAAAATAGCCCAGAGAGGAAAGGAAATAAGGAAATAAAGAAGGGATGAGAAAAAATAAACAATAAATTATTCTAAAAACATTAACATCGAAACGGATGTTACATATAAACTATAAAAAGAATTATATCAGCCTGTTCAACATAAAAACATTTGCTGCAAGTTTGAACGTTTGAAGTTCTGCCGATGCAAATACCCGATTAGGAAGACCATTCTACAACTAGGTCACAGCTGGAATAAAACTTCTAGAATTCCAGATGACATTGGGAAGTAAGGGTAGGTCATGGAAAATAGCAAAGCATGAATATGTCTTATCCATATAAAAAGAATTTAGTACAGGTCAGTACATATGCAATAAAATATCTAGATACCCCAAAAATAGTGATAATTAGTCAGTGTGCAATGGAGGTTTACACGCACGCACGCACAATACCACGAGGTGAAGGGCTTTATATTCTTAAATATATTTATACTGATTTTCCTTGCAGTCCCTTTCCAGTGTGTAATCAGGTAGTTGAATCGGTGGAACTTGAAAAGCTCTACCTTGCTGCAAGTGCTATGTAGAACAGACTGACATAAATCTCTTTTTATACTTTTTATATGAAAGATCTATTTTAATGTTGGTATTGTTCTTAGAATATTTCAGTTTAATTGAACATTGTTTCTCTTATATTTTATTTATTTCCTTATATTCTTTCCTCACTAGGCTATTTTTTTTTTCTACTGGAGTCCTTGAGATTATAGCATCCTGTCTTTCCAACTAAGATTGTAGCTTAGATAATAATAATAATAATAATAATAATAATAATAATAATAATAATAATGCTATTTCCCTTCCATTTTCCTACCTCACGCAATGGTAATGAAGAGCGTTTCATACTATTCTTAACCTCCCTGTTTCATTTCCTATTTCATGACTGCGTCTACTTCTGGGCGGCCATAAGTTTGCGACTAGGTCTAATAAATATACTTTGGTCACAAACCAAATGTTGCCCCCTAAATTCCGTAGAATGTAAAACATCCGTTGTCAGTCTCATTTCTTTCTTGAATGTTATTATATTGCTGACGTTCTGTAGGCCTATTTCAGAGTATTATTATTATTATTATTATTATTATTATTTTTATTACTTGGTAAGCTACAACCCGGATGCTATAAGCCCAGGGGCTCTGACAGGGAAAATAGCCCAGTGAGAAAAGGAAACAGGAAAATCAAAATATATTAAGATCAGTAACAATATTTAAATAAACATTTCATATATACATTACAAAAAAATGTAACAAAGCAAGAGGAAGAGAAGTAAGATAGAATCTTGTGCCCGAGTGTACCCTCAAGCAAGAGAAATCTAACCCAAGACAGTGGAAGACCCTGGTACAGAGGCTATGGCACTACCCAAGACTAGAGACCATTGGTTTGATTTCGGAGTGTCCATCTCCTGGAAGAGCTGCTTACCATAGCTAAAGAGTATTCTACCCTTACCAAGAGGAAAGTGGCCACTGAACCACTAGAGTGCAGTGGTTAACCCCTTGAGAGAAGAAGAATTGTTTGGTAATCTCAGTGTTGTCAGGTGTATGAGGACAGAGGAGAATATGTAAAAAAAAAAAAAAAAAAAAAAAAAAAAAAAATAGGCCAGGCTATTCGGTGCATGTGTAGGCAAAGGCAAAATGAACCGTAACCAGAGAGAAATATCCAATGTAGTACTTTCTGGCCAGTCAAAGGACCCCATAACACTATGGCGGTAGTATTTCAACAGGTGGCTGGCCGTCCCCTAATGATAGAGATGTAGTTTAGGTTTAATGCTTACAAATTTTCTGATATACTCCGACAAACCAATTTCTATTTTGATTAAACTCAACTCGATTTTGCGACTGGCGTGTGTGAGGTGGCTTTTAACAGAGAATGCAATCATATAAAAATCTAAATAGAATAGTGTTTTCGAAAGGCAAGCTTAAACAGTTTCAGTTACAGTGCGGAGAAGAGCGAGAGATAAAAAAAAATACAATAATGCTAGTGTAGCTTAAACAGTTTCAGTTACAGTGCGGAGAAGAGCGAGAGATAAAAAAAAATACAATAATGCTAGTCTAGCTTAAACAGTTTCAGTTACAGTGCGGAGAAGAGCGAGAGATAAAAAAAATACAATAATGCTAGTGTAGCTTAAACAGTTTCAGTTACAGTGCGGAGAAGAGCGAGAGATAAAAAAAAAAAAACACATTAACGCTAGTGTAGCTTAAACAGTTTCAGTTACAGTGCGGAGAAGAGCGAGAGATAAAAAAAAATACAATAATGCTAGTGTAGCTTAAACAGTTTCAGTTACAGTGCGGAGAAGAGCGAGAGATAAAAAGAAAATACAATAATGCTAGTGTAGCTTAAACAGTTTCAGTTACAGTGCGGAGAAGAGCAAGAGATAAAAAGAAAATACAATAATGCTAGTGTAGCTTAAACAGTTTCAGTTACAGTGCGGAGAAGAGCGAGAGATAAAAAAAAATACAATAATGCTAGTGTAGCTTAAACAGTTTCAGTTACAGTGCGGAGAAGAGCGAGAGATAAAAAAAATACAATAATGCTAGTGTAGCTTAAACAGTTTCAGTTACAGTGCGGAGAAGAGCGAGAGATAAAAAAAAACACATTAACGCTAGTGTAGCTTAAACAGTTTCAGTTACAGTGCGGAGAAGAGCGAGAGATAAAAAAAATACAATAATGCTAGTGTAGCTTAAACAGTTTCAGTTACAGTGCGGAGAAGAGCGAGAGATAAAAAAAAACACATTAACGCTAGTGTATAAGATTGTATGAAACACGACAGGTATAGGAGTCATGCAATGCAAATGCAAGTGCTAAAAGGAAGTTGCTAAAGTCTATCTATTGCTTTCAAGTGCTTTAGCGTCCAATTTAACTATTCTTGGATAGATCAGGCTCGGAAAAACCTATGTAGATGTGCGTGTCAGCGATAACACATTCATGATTGGGATAAACGATAAATATATCCTTGTTGATAACATCTATTGATTGGTGTGTAGTGGATACATTTCGGGGTAAACTACATAATTTGTCACTACGGCGTTCCTAATATCGTAATTCAATTGTTTTTCTTGGTAACACCGAGAAAGTAATTAATATGGATCTTTATTATATTCTTTTCATTTAGATTACTTTCTTCATCTTACAAGGCTGAGTTGTGCGATATGTAGGCCTAGTGTTTGAAATTGTATTTCTGTTTGATTTTAGACACCTTTACAGACTACAATATCAGTTTGTATTAAGGGAATTCAGATAGAACGATTCCTCATAAGTATATATGTACTTAAAAGCTTTTTATTTTTACGTGGAAGTTTTCTGTCGAATTTGATGGACACATCAACAAATTGTCCTGACACGAGAATAGTTACATATGGTTTCAAACTATCTGAACCCTTTCTTGAGGGTACACTCCGGCACGCTGTTCTGTCTTGTTTCTCTTTTTGTTGTTTTGTTAAAGATTTTGTAGTTATACTATGAGATTTTTATTTAACTATTGTTACTGTTCTTAAAATATCTAATTTTAATTGTTAATTATATCTCTTATTTCCTTGTTTCCTTTCCTCACTGGGCTATCTGTTCGAGCCCCTGGGCCTATAGCATACTGCTTTTCCAACTAGAGTTGTAGCTTAGCAAGTAATAATAATAATAATAATAATAATAATAATAATAATAATAATAATAATGATACTGTAGGCCCCGACACTATACAATATGCTCCCATTAGACATCCGAATAATTAAAGATATTAAGGTTTTCAAGAAGAAACTGAAGAATTTATTATTCTGCGAGTGCTTCGCTAGTGACGATCTAACAGTAAGCGAACAATACGCATTGTGAAATGTTAAATGCTCCCGAATGAACATCATAAAACAACCGTGAAGGTCCTGTAGAGAGTATGGTTCCCCTGCTGTACAGACCAGACAAGCAGCCCTTAACTCTTTTACCCCCAGGGTATTTGGAAATTTCCAACCCTTTACCACTAGGGGTTATTTTTTTTTCAAGCACATTTTGCAGTATATATTTTTTAAATTGCTCTAACAGTCTTAATTTTTGTCATAAAAAGGTCAGGTTGGTCTCATTCTCTTGGAAAATGCCTGAATTTAAAAAAAAAATATAAAAAATCTGCAAAAATAATTTAGATAGCATTATTTTGCAAGGAGGTACCTGTACGTCCATCGGGGTAAATGGATGAGTTTTGTGAAACGTACCAGTACGTCCTTTGGGGGTAATTAAAGACAAAGGCAAGACATATCTTTGGTGAACTGTGAAACATGTTCTTCACCTATGCTCGTATGGTGTAAATACGAGGAAATCTTAAGTACGTAAAGTAACATTATTAGAGATTTTTTCTAGTATCATATAGAATAAAATATCCGTAGGCCTATTCCTCTTGTGTTAGCCGTCATAATTTGTCTATTAACAATCTCTAATTCATAGGGAATAAGCTCTGTTGTCGTGTCTAAAGGCATTTTATGCTTACTCGTGACAGTTCAATAGGATAAAGAGAGGTAAAGTACACGCGAAGAATTACGAGTTTGCTTATTCTGTTCTTTTATGGAGGGATCACAATTCGATTAGTAACAATTACATATTTGTTCACAATTATTTATTTTCATCATTATCATTATCATCATTATTATCATTAACATCACCATTATTATCCTTTTTATTATTATTATTATTATTATTATTATTATTATTATTATTATTACTATTATTATTATTATTATTATTATTATTATTATTATTATTATTATTATTATTAGTAACCACAACCCTTTAAGCTTGAGTGCCCAACCGGAAAAAAATAGCCCAGTGAGGAAAGGAACTAAAGACATAAACTACAAGAGAAGTAATGAATAACAGATTCGAGATATTTCAAGAACAGTAACAACATTACTATAGATCTTTCATTTACAGCATAAACTGAAGAGAGACATATGTC
>NC_090740.1:14362007-14364507 GCF_036898095.1 Palaemon carinicauda | reverse complement strand
TATTATTATTATTATTATTATTATTATTATTATTATTATTATTATTATTATTATTAAATGCTAAGCTACAACCCTAGTTGGAAAATCAGGATGCTATAAGCCCAGGGACCCCAACAGGGAAAATAGCCCAGTGAGGAAAGGAAATAAAGAAAAATAAAGTATTTTAAGTATAGGCTAGTAACAACATTAAAATATTTCCTATAAAAACTTTAACAAATCAAGAGGAAGAGAAACTAGATAGAAGTGTGCCCGAGTGTACCCTCAAGCAAGAGAACTCTAACCAAAGACAGTGGAAGGCCATGGTACAGAGGTTATGGCACTACCCAAGACTAGAGAACAATGGTTTGATTTTGGAGTGTCCTTCTCCTAGAAGAGCTGCTTACCATAGCTGAAGAGTCTCTTCTACTCTTACCAAGAGGAAAGTAGCCACTGAACAATTACAGTGCAGTAGTTAACCCCTTGGGCTAAGAAGAATTGTTTGGCAATCTCAGTGTTGTCAGGTGTATGAGGACAGAGGAGAATCTGTAAAGAATAGGCCAGACTATTCGGTGTCTGTGTAGGCAAAGGGAAAGAACCGTAACCAGAGAGAAGGGTCCTATGTAGTACTGTCTGGCCAGTCAAAAGGACCCCATAACTCTCTAGCGGTAGTATCTCAACGGGCGGTTGGTGCTCAGGTCAACCTACTACCTTATAAGCCTCCTGTAATTACTCTCCTTATCCTTGTGAATAAACAGGATTCCATCACTGGGACTGAAATTACAACCTTAAAATATCTTATATAATTTTTTTGAATTATTGAAATATACAAAGAAACTACTGTGTCTAGGCATAGCAAGATTCTGCTAAATGCTAGGCCTTTGCCAGCTTACTATAAAGTCCTGTATAACTTAAGAGTTAAAAAGTGTATTTAAGATTAAAGGAGAATTATCCATTGGTGATTATTTCGTTTGTAGTGAGAGAGTTATTGTTATTGAAGGGATGGAGACTTACTAGCACAATGAGTCAAACTTAAAACTTACAGAGCTGGCCCGAATAAATTTTGGAAAGATAATTATATATATATATATATATATATATATATATATATATATATATATATATATATATATATGTATATATATATATATATATATATATATATATATTTATATATATATATGTATATATATATATATATATATATATATATATATATATATATATATATATATATATATATATATATTAAATACTAGTGTATCTGAGCCGTCAAAAATGACGTCTAATTATTTATATAGATATGCACACACATGCACACGCATATACTCACACGGATTCAACACTTCCCATACATTCTCTTTCCTAACTACAGAACTCTGTTTCGACATTTTGTGGGATATTGTGATTTCCGAGTGTACCTCTCGTGGTACCTCCTCTAACCCGGGTACGACTACTCCATCTCTTCCTTGGCATGACAGTATATATATATATATATATATATATATATATATATATATATATATATATATATATATATATATATATATATGAGACTGATGTCTCACCAGGTAAATACTGAAGTCCAGTTAGCACTCAGATTCCGACTTCTTTTAGAGCATATGGTGGCATGATTGGTAACGACCTTGCCTTTCATTGGAAGGGGCTAGGGTTCGATCCCAGTATGAGATAAAAATTTGTTCTATTTGAACACAATGTTGTGTTTATTTTCATCCACATATATATATATATATATATATATATATATATATATATATATATATATATATATATATATTGTCAGACACTTGCTCTTTATTATAATGTAACAATATTGAAATAAATCTTTCATATTTATTAGAAAAAAGACCATTCATTAAGTCTGTTGTGTTTCTAAAGAAAAGCAGAAAATATATAAATCATCGACTGATACTTAAGTCGCGAAGAATTTGGGTCAATTTCCTATTCAACGCTAAGTATGCACGGAACTACGTAATTACCCTCTTTTAGTTTTCACCCTTCCTTCAGTAAAAGATTTCAGGATTTTCATGTGGGAAAATTCGCCTCTAACGTAGGCGATGAAGAAGAGTAGCATATCCAAAATGCATTATTATTATAATTGTTATTGTTATTATTATCACTGTTGTTATACTTGACAGAGCTATTGCTTAACTGATCAAGGATTTCGGTTAGCGTTACCTGTTTACAATTATATATATATATATATATATATATATATATATATATATATATATATATATATATATATATATATATATATGTATATATATACATACATATATATATTTATATATAATATATATATATATATATATATATATATATATATATATATATATATATATATATATATATATATATATATTCATACAAAGAGAGAGAGAGAGAGAGAGAGAGAGAGAGAGAGAGAGAGAGAGAGAGAGAGCATATCGGCTTCAAATCAATGCTGGTTGACTCGGCTCGCTACCCTATATCCACGTGCTATCGTTAACAAGAGTGATTT
>NC_090740.1:14354507-14359507 GCF_036898095.1 Palaemon carinicauda | reverse complement strand
TCTTTAAATCGAATTATTCATATCACTTATCACACTCCTCATTTCCCTCCTTCGTATTTTCGTATCTTTAATTTGAATTATTTATATCAAATTGATAAGGTCTATCACTTACTTGCTTGATACTCATTTAGATAACCTCCAAGTTTTAATGAGTTGATTTTTTACCTAGGAATGAATTCAAACGTATGATAATGACCGATGATTGGGCCTAGAACTAGAGTTCTATACCTTAATTTTGACTTAAAAATCAACTAAAAAACTAATTCTTTGGTCATTAATCTATGGTTAGTCTTCACGAGCTAAAGCTGTTGCTGTAATGGTAGTAGGTTGGCCAGGGCACCAGCTACCCGTTGAGATATTACCGCTAGAGAGCTATTGGGTCCTTTGACTGGCCAGACAGTACTACATTGAATACTTCTCTCTGGATACGGTTGATTTTTCCTTTGTCTACACATACACCGAGTAGTCTAGCCTATTCTTTACATATTCTCCTTTGTCCTCATACACCTGACAACACTGATATTACCGAACAATTCGTCTTCATCGAAGGGATTAACCATTGCACGGTAATTGTTCAGTGGCCACTTTCCTCTTGATAAGAGTAGAAGACACTCTTTACCTATGGTCAAGGGTAGAAGAGACTCTTTACCTATGGTAAGCAGGTCTTCTAGGAGAAGAAAACTCCAAATCAAACAATTGTTTTGTAGTCTTAGGTAGTGCCATAGCTCTGTACCATGGTCTTTCACTTTCTTGGGTTAGAGTTCTCTTGCTTGAGGGTACACTCGGGCACACCATTCTACCTTATTTCTCTTCCTCTTGTTTTGTTAAAGTTTTTGTAGTTATATAGGAAATATCTATTTTAATGTTACTGTTCTTGAAATATTTTATTTTTCCTTATGCCCTTTCCTCACTGGGCTATTTTCCCTGTTGGAGCCCCTAGGATCATAGTATCCTGCTTTAGCAACTAAGGTTGTAGTCTAGTAAGTAATGGTAATAGTAATAAGCATGTTTCTACAGTCTCAAGTGAACTAACAAATCTCATCAACCTCATGAAGTTTGAGGCTCAAAACCTCAATTGTCAAAGAGATATTTATTTATTTTCAATGTTTTTTACTGAACGTGTTTCATACACGATCATACACTGTAACGGTATCGCCCGCTCTTTCCTGCACTGATAATAGATAAACCTATATAAGCTTGCTGGCTCATGTTTCATTTTGTTTAATTTCTTTTGTGACGTTCTTGCTCGCAAGTCCTTGTTTATAAGCTCGATGTCTGTTTAATAACGCTTAGTTGCATTCCTCTCACATCTCTGTTACAACCTGCCAGCCCACTCGTCCAGTTTCCAGCAAGATGTCATGGAATGCCAAGGAATAAAGAAATAGTTAAAGTGGGAAAGAAAATGACTTCTATCAAGTGTATTAATAGAACAGGAAGACAACACCAAACATTATAAAAGACAAGGTTTAGACTAAATCAAATATTTAAATCGATAAAGGGCAAATTAATCTATCCTAAACGAAGCAAACCGAAAGGGAAAATAAAATTTATCTGGTCTGATCCGGAATAAGGTAAAGCTAGTGATTTTCAAAGTTATTCAACGCAAAATAAATAATTGCTTTGTTAATGGTAAGATCTGTGCTTCAGTCATAGATGAAAAAACGTGCACATTCCAATAACGTGGATGAAAAAAAAAGACTAATCTAGAATTAGGTGGGCAAAAAATTGTAAATAAAACAAATTTTAGGACAGAACATGAAAATCATGAGAATGTTAACTGTATTATATACCTTCCATGTTGTTTAAGATTTCATTAGATTCTGAAAATTAGATACGTTTACTCAAAACAGTTGCTTTTTAACCGACCATAAGTCTTCCCTTTTAAATAATAATGAGCATGGAAGGATAATTATTATTACTACAACATACAGTATTTTGAATACCATGCATTCAAGTCATTATACAAATTATTTGTTTTAGTGTTGTTACTGTTCTTAAGATATTCTATTTTTCCTTGTTTCCTTTCCTTACTGGGCTATATTCCCTTTTGGAGCCCCTGGGCTTATAGCATTCTGCTTTTCCAACTAGGGTTGTAATAATAATATCTTGTCTATGTATAAGTATATCGATTTATTCAACGCTTTAGACAACAATTTTGAATTTTATTTTTAACAATAGAAAAGATTTTTGTTTCAAAGATCTATTTGATTAATGTTTCAATAGGTTTAGCTTAAAAGTCTGAGTTTCTTCAACTACCAAACGATTACTTTCGAAGCAGATTTGTGAATTGAAGGAAAAGTAATAAAATGGTTCTTGTATTGTCGACAGGGGTGTCATTTCAGGTTTTTCTTGTGGACGGGGAGGTCGATAGAGACACTTTAGCGAGTAAAATTAGGCTGACCAGCTTGGATTGGTGGTAGTGGGGGGGGGGGGGGGGGTTTGCTGTAAGCCACCTGAGAGTTTTTTTTATATTTCGTGCTATTTTGTGTGCTTTTTGAAGCCACATAAGCAGAGCATTTCAACAAAAATCACGTACTCCCACTACCGTTCATCTATCTCACCACCATTGGTGCTTAAGTATATAAATATAGACATACAAGGATCAAGAAACAAAATATTTCAGAAAAAGGTGAGGCTTGGGAGAGGCAAGTTGAGTCTTGGGGGGTCAAATCTCCCGCGCAGCAACCCCCCCCCCCCAAACGACGCCTCTGATTGACGGTGATCCAATTCACTAGGCTGAAAGCGATAATCCTATGCTTAAGAATGGCACTGACATTAACAGCATCGATTTTAGGTTTGATTCCTAACAGAAAATGACTTTTCGATGAATACCCGGAATTCTGAATTTGATGATATTGCTGAAAGCATTCATAACGTATCATTATACTCTGTGAAAAGGCTAGCAATACTTCTGAATTGAATTGAATAGAAATGTGGCCTCGCTATAGATGGTTATAGATGATCTTTGTGTACAATGGCACCTCGTGATCCTGGAATGTAGCTAAAAGAAGTATAGCACTTAGAAAGAAGCAATTGGTCCAAGGTAAAATTTTTCGTATACAAAAAGATATAAATCATGACCTGTAAAGTCATAAATGGTGGAAGTAATATGATTTGGTGTCTTCAAAGTTATTTGCAGAAAGGCTGTAATTTTGTTTACATAAAGTTTGTTTATAAAGACAGGTTAGGTTAATAAAAACGGAATACGATAAACTTACAAACTACCTTTTTTGAGATAGTAGATCATATCAAAAGGCTTTCCCTCACTGAAGAATTATTTGAAATTTCTCAATTGAAATTTCATTTCAGAACATCTTTTACAAGACATTTCGTGACGTGCCCTCTATTCAAGTCTCATTCAAGGTCAATAACGATAAATGTATTTTTATTTCCAAAAATTTTTATTCAAGATTTGTTAGATGTTGAATCATTTTCCACAATAGCACCGGCAGAACCCTTTTCAGCGAATCCCTTTTGAAAAGGCTTCTAGATTCCTCGTTGATATTGAGTAATTGCAGACTAGATTCGTGTCTTTCGAACGATAGTCGCCGCAAAGATTCGGATCGAAATAAGCCCCACCTCTCGATGACGTCATAGCCAATCACGTTATCTCCCCTACAGATTTCAGACTATACTAACGTATCATCACTTTGAGATGATGTGTTGCGACCGCTGTTAACGCGGGAGACAAAATGATTGGCTGTGACGTCATCAGGAGGTGGGGCTTATTTTGCCCTGAATCTCTGCGGAGACTATATACATCTAAAAGTATCTATCGACGTTCATGTCGAATCCTGATATTCAGTACTTTATCTGTATTTGCATTGTATTCGAAAATACATTATATTATTCAAATTTTGCTTCAAATCCATTTACTGGCGTCAATTAATTTATTAGAAACTTCCACGCAATGTCAAAATGTGCTATACTTTGCATCAAGGGTCTCTTGTCCTTCATTGATCTTTATCAATAGATAACTTATATACAACCAGTCAATTAATTGACTGGTTTACCAAATTTCTACAATAAATAAGAATCGACGTATTTTGGCTCTATTTTAGAATATTTAATTTATCTTATATTTCAGTTTCCTAGTTAATATACATTTCTTTTGCTTCCCTTCCTCTTTTAATGTAATTTGCGTTGTTAATTTTTATTTGGTGGGAAATCTTCCAATTCTTCATAATTCGATACCTCTTTTAACTCTCCTTTTAAACAACCCTTTATCCTCATCCTTTCTTTTTATCCAATTATTTAGTTAATTACGCAATTAGATCTATGTAGGACAAAAACATTAGTTTAAATGTAAAAATATATGAAAAGAAGCTAAATAGACTCTTTTGCATTTCTTCCCTTCTTCACATAGATTTTCCGTGACATACTGCAATGGCTTCCAAAAGAATGGAGCTGACGACACTGTTGGTGGTGTGGATGTGGATGCTTTTTCACAGGACCAGTTGCACCCTTCGTAAAAGGTGGATGAAAGTGGATCCCGTGGATTTTCCATCCGACAGCCCCTTCGCGTCCAAGAATGTCAACGATCTTCTTCTCTGTTCCATGGCAGCCCTTGGGTAAGATGGTCAAATCTTGAGGAAGTTGATTATATATTTAGATGGAATGGCGGTGCTTCGAATGGAATATAAAAGTTGTAAGAATAGCTTAGGATGACCATTATGAGTTGCTTATGCTTTGTTATTTCAAAGTAAATGTAAGAAACAAACAAACAGAGACTGGTAGAATAAGATACCGATACTCACCCTAAAAATATATGAAAGAATTTCCATGCCTACCAATACGTAGAAAAGACTCAAACTTCAGGATAATTATATTTGAAATAATCCAATACTCATGTACTAGATTTTTTTAAATTCACGTTCAAGTGACCAAAGTACGTATTTTTTGTACGGCGGAGTTCCGGTTATTTCTGAAAATATTTTTCATGGAAGCTGGGAAAAATAAAAAACACGCAAACGTGCATGCAAAGGCAAGTTAATAAAGAC
>NC_090740.1:14329507-14349507 GCF_036898095.1 Palaemon carinicauda | reverse complement strand
TATAATGGGACGAGATGATTAATCAATGATCTGTAATCTATACCAGCCACAACTTCATCCCAGAACAAAAATCTCTTCTTTCATATAATGGGACGAGATGATTAATCAATGATCTGTAATCTATACCAGCCACAACTTCATCCCAGAACAAAAATCTCTTCTTTCATATAATGGGACGAGATGATTAATCAATGATCTGTAATCTATACCAGCCACAACTTTATCCCACAACAAAAATCTCTTCTTTCATATAATGGGACGAGATGATTAATCAATGATCTGTAATCTATACCAGCCACAACTTCATCCCAGAACAAAAATCTCTTCTTTCATATAATGGGACGAGATGATTAATCAATGATCTGTAATCTATACCAGCCACAACTTTATCCCACAACAAAAATCTCTTCTTTCATATAATGGGACGAGATGATTAATCAATGATCTGTAATCTATACCAGCCACAACTTCATCCCAGAACAAAAATCTCTTCTTTCATATAATGGGACGAGATGATTAATCAATGATCTGTAATCTATACCAGCCACAACTTTATCCCACAACAAAAATATCTTCTTTCATATAATGGGACGAGATGATTAATCAATGATCTGTAATCTATACCAGCCACAACTTCATCCCAGAACAAAAATCTCTTCTTTCATATAATGGGACGAGATGATTAATCAATGATCTGTAATCTATACCAGCCACAACTTTATCCCACAACAAAAATATCTTCTTTCATATAATGGGACGAGATGATTAATCAATGATCTGTAATCTATACCAGCCACAACTTCATCCCAGAACAAAAATCTCTTCTTTCATATAATGGGACGAGATGATTAATCAATGATCTGTAATCTATACCAGCCACAACTTTATCCCACAACAAAAATATCTTCTTTCATATAATGGGACGAGATGATTAATCAATGATCTGTAATCTATACCACCCACAACTTCATCCCAGAACAAAAATCTCTTCTTTCATATAATGGGACGAGATGATTAATCAATGATCTGTAATCTATACCAGCCACAACTTTATCCCACAACAAAAATATCTTCTTTCATATAATGGGACGAGATGATTAATCAATGATCTGTAATCTATACCAGCCACAACTTTATCCCACAACAAAAATCTCTTCTTTCATATAATGGGACGAGATGATTAATCAATGATCTGTAATCTATACCAGCCACAACTTCATCCCAGAACAAAAATCTCTTCTTTCATATAATGGGACGAGATGATTAATCAATGATCTGTAATCTATACCAGCCACAACTTTATCCCACAACAAAAATCTCTTCTTTCATATAATGGGACGAGATGATTAATCAATGATCTGTAATCTATACCAGCCACAACTTCATCCCAGAACAAAAATCTCTTCTTTCATATAATGGGACGAGATGATTAATCAATGATCTGTAATCTATACCAGCCACAACTTTATCCCACAACAAAAATCTCTTCTTTCATATAATGGGACGAGATGATTAATCAATGATCTGTAATCTATACCAGCCACAACTTCATCCCAGAACAAAAATCTCTTCTTTCATATAATGGGACGAGATGATTAATCAATGATCTGTAATCTATACCAGCCACAACTTTATCCCACAACAAAAATATCTTCTTTCATATAATGGGACGAGATGATTAATCAATGATCTGTAATCTATACCAGCCACAACTTCATCCCAGAACAAAAATCTCTTCTTTCATATAATGGGACGAGATGATTAATCAATGATCTGTAATCTATACCAGCCACAACTTTATCCCACAACAAAAATATCTTCTTTCATATAATGGGACGAGATGATTAATCAATGATCTGTAATCTATACCAGCCACAACTTCATCCCAGAACAAAAATCTCTTCTTTCATATAATGGGACGAGATGATTAATCAATGATCTGTAATCTATACCAGCCACAACTTTATCCCACAACAAAAATATCTTCTTTCATATAATGGGACGAGATGATTAATCAATGATCTGTAATCTATACCAGCCACAACTTCATCCCAGAACAAAAATCTCTTCTTTCATATAATGGGACGAGATGATTAATCAATGATCTGTAATCTATACCAGCCACAACTTTATCCCACAACAAAAATCTCTTCTTTCATATAATGGGACGAGATGATTAATCAATGATCTGTAATCTATACCAGCCACAACTTTATCCCACAACAAAAATCTCTTCTTTCATATAATGGGACGAGATGATTAATCAATGATCTGTAATCTATACCAGCAACAACTTCATCCCAGAACAAAAATCTCTTCTTTCATATAATGGGACGAGATGATTAATCAATGATCTGTAATCTATACCAGCCACAACTTTATCCCACAACAAAAATATCTTCTTTCATATAATGGGACGAGATGATTAATCAATGATCTGTAATCTATACCAGCCACAACTTCATCCCAGAACAAAAATCTCTTCTTTCATATAATGGGACGAGATGATTAATCAATGATCTGTAATCTATACCAGCCACAACTTTATCCCACAACAAAAATCTCTTCTTTCATATAATGGGACGAGATGATTAATCAATGATCTGTAATCTATACCAGCCACAACTTCATCCCAGAACAAAAATCTCTTCTTTCATATAATGGGACGAGATGATTAATCAATGATCTGTAATCTATACCAGCCACAACTTTATCCCACAACAAAAATATCTTCTTTCATATAATGGGACGAGATGATTAATCAATGATCTGTAATCTATACCAGCCACAACTTCATCCCAGAACAAAAATCTCTTCTTTCATATAATGGGACGAGATGATTAATCAATGATCTGTAATCTATACCAGCCACAACTTTATCCCACAACAAAAATCTCTTCTTTCATATAATGGGACGAGATGATTAATCAATGATCTGTAATCTATACCAGCCACAACTTCATCCCAGAACAAAAATCTCTTCTTTCATATAATGGGACGAGATGATTAATCAATGATCTGTAATCTATACCAGCCACAACTTCATCCCAGAACAAAAATCTCTTCTTTCATATAATGGGACGAGATGATTAATCAATGATCTGTAATCTATACCAGCCACAACTTTATCCCACAACAAAAATATCTTCTTTCATATAATGGGACGAGATGATTAATCAATGATCTGTAATCTATACCAGCCACAACTTCATCTCACAACAAAGATATCTTCTTTCATATAATGGGACGAGATGATTAATCAATGATCTGTAATCTATACCACCCACAACTTTATCCCAGAACAAAAAATATCTTCTTTCATATAATGGGACGAGATGATTAATCAATGATCTGTAATCTATACCAGCCACAACTTTATCCCACAACAAAGATATCTTCTTTCATATAATGGTACGAGATGATTAATCAATGATGAACATTCTACAATCTATGCCAGCCACAACTTCATCCTACAACAAAAATATATTTTTTCATATAATGGATATAATGGGACGAGATGATCAATCAATGATCTGTAATCTATACCAGCCACAACTTTATCCCACAACAAAAATATCTTCTTTTATATAATGGGAAGAGATGATTAATTAGTGTTCTACATTCTACAATCTATACCATCCACAACTTCATCCTATATCAAAATCTAGCTTCATCTCCTTTCCAGCTTTCGTACTGGATGGACCAGGAAATGGAGAGGCCAAAGCCTTGAATATCTACGACTTGCCCATGGAACATCGATGGCAGTGGGTGGCTCCTCCTGGATACTACCTTAAAATCAACATCACGTTTATGGACTTAGGGACCTGCGGGTGTGACTGCGCCTCCATTACCTTCAGGCATCTCAATACTTCGGCTGTTCTTGACGGGTAAATACGGTCGATTTCGCTTCATTGAGAGGTAGGGGGTCTTTTTTCAGTTTTTATTTATAGGTAATTGGAATCCCTTTCACTGTTATTGAATGATGAGTGATTTTTTTTTCAGTTTTTATTTATAGGTAATTAGGATACCTTCCACCGTTATTGAATGGTAGGTGATTTTTCTTTCAGTTTGTATTTATAAGTAATTGGAATTCCTTTCACTGTTATTGAATAATGAGTGATTTTTTTTCAGTTTATATTTATAGGTAATTGGAATCCCTTCCACCGTTATTGAATGGTAGGTGATTTTTCTTTCAGTTTGTAGTTATTAGTAATTGAAAACCCGTTCACTGTTATTGAATGATGAATGATTTTTTTTTCAGTTTTTATTTATAGGTAATTGAAATCCCTTCCAATGTTATTGAATGATAGGTGATTTCACATTAGCTGCCATTTCATTATTATTGTGGTGACGTGGTGAAAGGGTTTGCTATACTAGTCAGGGTCACTCATACTAGGTTGATTTGTTGTGAGCGATCAGATGAAAATCTCCCACTGGCCAGCGTGGTGATGAAAACTGGCCAAACCCAAGTCATGAATTGACTTGTCTGAGGCCTCTGTCCCGCATGTGTTTGTTGTTGTTGTGCAGTAAGTAATATTACTTCTCTTCTTATTGCTGATACTTTTTTTTTTCTTTTTTTTTCTTTTACGGTGAAATAATCTCACTTCTAAAATCATTGATGGCAAATTGATTTCATTCTAATTATTACTTAGGGGTGAATGATGTCACTTCTGCTGTTATTGATAATAAAACTATGACACTTCTACTGTTATGATTTGAGTTATGTTACTTATGGTATTCTTAAAACCATGTTATGCTACTTCCATTACTGTTGGCATATATACTGATCTTAAATTTGGTTTTATTGAGTACCTAGAGGCTTCCACCCTATTGTTTTTTGTGTTATTGGTTGGGAAGCGTGAAGTAAGAGATGATGAATAGAGAAGCATTGATTTAAAAGCTCAAGATAGAGACGACTGGCGAAATCTAACTGAGGCACATTGCGTCAATAGGCGTAGGTGGAGATGATGATGATGATGATGATGATGATGATGATGATTAGTTGGGAAGAGCGAAAACAGATGTTACAATTTATCTACAAGTAATGGAATTTTTATATATTGGATTAATAATTACTTTCAATTGAGTTACTATTGGAGGATAGATGATGTAATTGTGTTATTACTGACAGGTAGGCGAGTTTTTTTCTGCTCTCATTAATTAAGAAGAAAAGGGTTGTGGTGGCTGATGTGGTAACATCCCTGACTGGTGAACGCCAGACTGGGGTTCGAGTCTGGATCAAACTCGTTAGTTCCTTTGGACGCTGCAACCTCACCATCCTTGTGAGCCAAGGATGGCGGGTTTGGGGGAGCCTATAGGTCTATCTGCTGAGTCATCAGCAGCCATTGCTTGGCCCTTCTTGGTCCTGGCTTGGGTGGAGAGGGGACTTGGACGCTGGTCATATGTATATATGGTCAGTCTCTAGGGTATTGTCCTGCTCGATAGGGCAATGTCACTGTCCCTTGCCTCTGCCATTCATGAGCGGCCTTTAAACCTTAAAAAACCCGCCATACTTTTTCTGTGATGACAATTACAAACTTATTAATGCGAAAAAGATTATCTTCTGTTGTTTTTCATTGCTAAGTGATATCACATCCGCTGCTATCAATGAGATAACTGACGACTTGGCATCTATTAGCAAGGGGCCATAAAGATGACATTGCTTCAGTGGTTTGATTTTCGTCTCAATCAGTTTTCAGTGATAGTCTCTCCTATGTTTTTGATAGGTAAGTGACGTAGGACCCCAAGGCTTCGAGCTTCTTTGGGTCCTTTGACATCTCCCACCGCTACCGCCCTACCGCGAATTTAACGCTCTCCGTTCTTAAATTTAATTGCAGTAATATTATAATCGAAGTAATAATCCATAGTTTTAACATTTAACAGTAAAACAAGTTGCATAGGTCCGTGTTTTGGTCTGACCCAGTGTTGCCATGTTGGCCTTTTTTCAGGCCAAAAACTTTTAGCCTTTTTTTGGAACTGGTTAGCCTTTAGCAACATCATAAAAGAGGTTGGTCTTAAATGCTATACTATTGGCCTTTTTTTACTAATGGGTTGGCCTCTTAAAGCTATATTTGATAAGAAGTTGGCCTTTTCTCACTTAGAAACCCTGGCAACCCTGGTCTGACCCTGCTCTTACTGGGTCCGTTCTATCTAAATGGAAGTAACTTAAGTTATTCATTCAAAAGATATCCTCCATCTCTTCTGCATTGCATGAAACGATGGCGGTCTAACCTTCTTTGTCTGTAAGAGTATGTCATTTCATTTGAAATGTGATGGAGCGTTCTTATTTTTGCCATGAATTTTTGCATACTCAAATTCAACTGCTATCTCATAAGAAGAAGAATAACTAATAGTAGTAGTAGTAGTAGTAGTAGTAGTAGTAGTAGTAGTAGTGGTAGTAGTAGTAGTGGTAGTAGTAGTACTTTCTTGAAGAAAATCTACCATTTGATCTCTTTACTTGCCACTTAGAGACACATTCCCATAGAGGAATTTGCAACCCTACTCCATGAGTGCCAGATTACTTTAGGGATAATATGGCACTGGCTAAGTGGCTTCGTTTTCTACGGCTCCTGATGGGTAATGCCCTTTCGTGTCATTACTAAAAAGGTGATGTTTTGATGGCAAAAAGACAGACGGAGAAATAGTCCGAATTACACTAAGCATCGCAACATTATGCACTATTAAAACAACCGTAATTTGAATCGGAAATTCTCCATGAAAAACATACTGTTCTCAGCCGTATTTCAGTAAGATACAGGCAACCGTAATTTTACCCTACTTTGATATTATCTTTTATGATTTGGTGACCGTAATATCACTCCTTAACGTTAATATATATATATATATATATATATATATATATATATATATATATATATATATATATATATATATATATATTTTTTTTTTTTTTCTTTTTTCGAAAATGGTAAATGCCTGGCAACACTTATTCCAGGAGTTTTACCATTTATTTACGGGAAAATCTTAACAGTATGGATAATCATTGAGTAAATCATTAGAAAATTATGCATTCTACGATGTCGATGAAACTGAAGATAAACTGTACCATATCTCTTTGTTTTTGTTTTCTTTCAGGCACATTTATTGCGGTTATAATTGGCCATTTACATTTTATTTGAGTTCCAACGCGGTGGAGCTTTTATTGGTCACAGATGGCTCAGCTGTACTTCCTGGATTTGAACTGGAATACGAGAGTAAGTGAGCGACTTTCATACTGTAAGTCTTTATTTAAATATCGAACGTTTAGGCTAATGTTATTCATATGTTTACATGTATATATATATATATATATATATATATATATATATATATATATATATATATATATATATATATATATATATATATTTATCAATATATATATATATATATATATATATATATATATATATATACATATATATATATATATATATATATATATATATATATATATATATATTTATATATCTATATTCGTAAATATGTTTATATATATATATATATATATATATATATATATATATATATATATATATATATATATATATAAACATATTTACGAATATAGATATATAAATTATTTATATATATATATATATATGTATATATATATATATACATATATATATATATATATATATATATATATATATATATATATATATATATATATATATATATATATATATATATATATACAGACATCATGTGTGTGTTGATGGAGAGGATAAAAAAGTGGAAGCAACTGACTTGTAGGTATTTGGTAGTAAAAATAACAGATGGTCATAGGATGCAACTACGTTGCAAATAAAAAAAGGGTGGGATGAATGCAAAAGGTAAAAAAAGACACTTTTGGAATCGGAAGCCAATTTTCAATTATGGAAGTGAAGTGAGCATGGCAATCATAAGTTGAAACTGTCGAGATAAATTTATCGTCTAATTTATGTCGTGCAGGAAGTAGTTAGATATAGATACAAAAAAAAAAAAAAAAAAAATCTAAGCTTTTTCACCATACTGCATTTCGATATAAAGTGTACACTTAAAGAAAAAAACCGCAATTTTAATCAGAAATTCTCGATAAAAATATATTGTTCTCATCCGTATTTCAGTAAATATAGGCGACCGTAATTTTTTACCCTACTTTTTTTATTATTTTTTACGGGTTGGTGACCGTAATATCACTCCTTAACGTCAATATATCCGTTTTTAGATCGTGCTAGAAGGAAGTGACGTGAAAAAGTTTTTAAGGCAAAAGATTTTTACCACATATAATCTATTTTTCAAATGAGGAGCATTTGGACTGACTCGCAGGAGTGTCCTTATAGCTCGAAAAAGTTTCCTACTAGCTGATTGGTTAGAATTATTTTGTTCAACCAATCAGCTACTAGAAAGTTTTTCCCGAGCTAAAAGGGCACCCCCGAGAGTCAGTGCGAATGTACCTCATTAAAAACAATTTAGTATAATGTGAATTCTTAAATAGAGATGAATACATTAAAATGAATTATGAAAGGGACGAGGGTGTAGTATAAAATGTTTTATCAAAGTTTTAATTGATTTTGAATCTGTCTATAGAAAATAAGCTTTTTATACATCGGTAATCATTATTGCCGTTTTTCTAACCTACAGTGCCCAACTACTCTACCAATCAGTTAATGTCTTTCTCTCAATAAAAAATGAAAATCCTTGCATTATATGGGTTTATAAGTTAATTTTAAATCAAAATAAATGATGGAAAAATAATAATCTCTCATTCTTTATTTCAGGTAAACCTATTTACACCTGTGACACACCAGTAACAGGTAGGATAACGGAATAATGTTAAGATCAGCATAATAAAACTTAATAGCTTTCAATCTTCTCTGACAAATCAGTTTTCTTATTGATGATTACAACCATAAAACGGTCTTTCACAGAATGTTTATATACATATATATATATATATATATATATATATATATATATATATATATATATATATATATATATATATATATATATATATATATATATCTTTAATCATTACTTAAAATTGCAGAATATCTTTAGATTTGTCAGATGTATAAATACTAAACTTTCATGAGTTTCATCAAAAGAGATTAATTTTCTTTCATTCTTTCTCTTAGAATCAGAAATATTTTGTCGAAACAGTTTCTTCAAAGGTAGAGATATATTTTCCTCTTGATATCTTGATGTGTTGCATTATGCTAGCGGTATTTTTAGAGGAATTTCAGAAGCAGGTCTTCTGAAAACTATCTGGGCTTCTGAAAACTATTTAACTTTAAAAAGGACCTTTTCTCTTTCATGAATTTAAATTGTGAGGATGCCAGAAAACTCAAAATCCTCTTAATTCATGTCTTAAAGCCAGTGATACATCATTATGAACATACAACTTTTGTTTATGTTTTTCAGTACTAACAGGCCTAGAGGGACTCATAGAAGCAGAGGGCATAAGGGACACGCCAGTGAACTGCACCTGGCGGATCTCGGTGACCCAAGGATACTACATTAAAATCACCTACCTCGAGTTCGATCTGGGACTTTGCTGCGGATGTGCCTACCTCGCCATGGTGGATCCGGCTTGGACCCTAGGATATTTGACCGGGTAAGGAGACGTCTTTTGGGGAAATTTTAAGGATAAGAAGATGCCTTTTAGGGAAATGTTAATGGTAAGGAGGCGTCTTTTGGGGGAATGTTATGGGTAAGAAGACGACTTTTAGGTAAATGTTAGGGGTAAGGAGGCACCTTTCAGGGATATATTAGCAGCAAGGACAAGCCTTTTAGGGAAATGTTAGGGGTAAGGAGACGACTTTTAGGGAAATGTTAGGGGTAATGAGGCGCCTTTTACGAAAATGTTAGGGGTAAGGAGGCGCTTTTTAGGGATATATTAGCAGCAAGGAGATGCCTTTTAAGGAAATGTTAGGAGTAAGGAGACGCCTTTTAGGGAAATGTTAGGAGTAAGGAGACGCCTTTCAGGGAAATGCTAGGGGTAAGGAGATGCCTTTTAGGGAAATGTTAGGAGTAAGGAGACGCCTTTTAGGGAAATGTTAGGAGTAAGGAGACGCCTTTCAGGGAAATGTCATGGGTAAGGAGACGCCTTTCAGGGAAATGCTATGGGTAAGGAGACGCCTTTTAGGGAAATGTTAGGAGTAAGGAGATGCCTTTTAGGGAAATGTTAGGAGTAAGGAGACGCCTTTCAGGGAAATGCTAGGGGTAAGGAGACGCCTTTCAGGGAAATGTCATGGGTAAGGAGACGCCTTTCAGGGAAATGCTAGGGGTAAGGAGACGCCTTTTAGGGAAATGTTAGGAGTAAGGAGACGCCTTTTAGGGAAATGTTAGGAGTAAGGAGACGCCTTTCAGGGAAATGTTAGGAGTAAGGAGACGCCTTTCAGGGAAATGCTAGGGGTAAGGAGACGCCTTTTAGGGAAATGTTAGGAGTAAGGAGACGCCTTTCAGGAAAATGTCAGGGGTAACGAGATGTCTTTTAGGGAAATGTCAGGGGTAAGGAACCGATTTTTAAGTAAATAATATGGGTAAGGAGACGCCTTTGAGGGAAATGTTAAGGGTAAGGAGACGCCTTTTAGGGAAATGTTAATGTAATCATATTGATTATGTGAATCAACCCTTGACTATTTGATGAAATGAAATATAGTCCATTAATATGAAAAATTTAAGTGAAATTAATGTTTGATTTGTTTGCTTTAGAAATTATGTAAATGTTTGATAAATATTATGGCATTTTCAATGGGAATATATCAAAGTAATTTTCTATATAAAAGGAGATTAACACGTTTCTTTTCTGAGTAAAATACTTTTAGTTTCTATGGAAAAGTGTAATTCTTGACTTTGACATTTTAATGTTATCTAACAATCCAGAAGAAGAGATTTTTCTTTTGAAGTTGAATATACAGATTAACTTTATGATGAAATTATGACCTCGACTTTATATGAAGTATCTTTCAGTATGCAAATATTTTTTGCTATTTATAAGAAAGGAATTCTATATTCTAGAGATTAAATGTTGGTTTTTATTGAGTTTTAGTCGTTATATCAAAATTCTATGCATAAATTATAGTCATCAAGTCTAGATTGATAATGAGTAGGCCTAGTAAATATTTCCTATCCTAAGAAATGATAGTTTTTTTTTTTTTTTTTTTTTTTTTTATCTTTTTGCATATAAGATTGCGTTATTTTGACAATGACATTTTTAATTTCCCGTGTACTTATAACTCCTATTATCATTGCCTGTCTTTATTATCAGAACGGTATACTTTATCTATGATAGTGTTCTTTATTAATTATTCTTATATTCTACCCCTCTTTATTTCTTAGATTATGAAATCATATTCTGAATAGTCTTATCTGAGATCTTGGTTAGTTAGGCAAACTAATACCTTATAATTTTTTTTTTTTTTATTAATTACTTTTATATTCTGCCCCCATTATTTCTTAGGTTATGAAATCATATTTTGAATAGTCTTATTTTATTATCTGAGATCTTGGTGAGTTAAGTAAACTAATATCTTGTATTTTTTTTCATCAGTTATTTTTATATCCTCATTTTTTCTTTAATTGTCAAATCATATTCTGAATAGTCTTATTTTATCACCTCAGATCTTGGTTAATTGGGAAAACTAATATCTTGTAATTTTTCTATCAATCACTTTTATATTCTATCCCCATCATTTCTTAAATTATCAAATCCTATTCTGAATAATCTTTTTATCACCTCAGATCTTTCTTAGTTAGGCAATTTTTTTTTTTTTTTTTTTAAGCGAGATGTTTTGTTCTATTCCTTAATTCTCTAAATGCCAATAGACAGTTAATTTCTATTTCTAATCCTTGAGAAGAATATTATTTATTTTTTTTTTTTTTTAAGCGAGATGTTTTGTTCTATTCCTCAATTCTCTAAATGCCAATAGACAGTTAATTTCTATTTCTAATCCTTGAGAAGAATATTTTTTTTTTTTAAGCGAGATGTTTTGCTTTATTCCTTAATTCTATAAATCCCAATAGACAGTTAATTTCTATTTCTAATCCTTGAGCAGAATAAAGCCAGTCAACCAATTCCACGAAAGGGAAGAAATTTGCCATCCCTTGTTGGTTAATTATCGAAGGTTTTTAACCTCGTTGAACATGGGAGACGAAGCTTTTCTATAATCACATTTTATAATAAAATTATTATTGGTTTTCGAGTAATATTAACTTCTATGAAAGACTTTTTTTTTCATCTAGTATCAATATTTCTGCAGCATTTATGAAATACAAACAACATAATTGGTATCATATTCTTAACTGGTCTTTGATTTTTACTAATTGATAAAAAGGCCTTTTTTTTTTTAATTTATAGATTTGTTTTTCAAAATTATATAGTAATTCATGATTCAATGCATGTAGTAGTTATTTATTATTCTTTCGTTTTCCAAAGGACTATTTTTTTACTTTTTGTAGATTTCTTACTTTCCTATATACTCAAATATCTACAATTGATAAATCAAATTTAACATGCAAGACTTGAAATGTACATTTGTTATAAAAAATCCAGTTTCAAAATGTTATCATAAGTTTACCATATAATTTTTGATATTAGTGAATTATTTACACCCAACACCTAAAGATAATGATTGCTTATCTTGTGTAAACCCTAGATTATAATCAACTATAATTCGAAGAAAGTGTTAATTTCGATGTAATATACAAAGTTTGACACATCCACACACACACACACACACACACACACACACACATATATATATATATATATATATATATATATATATATATATATATATATACATGTATATATACATATATATATATATATATATATATATATATATATATATATATATATATATATATATATGTGTGTGTATATATATATATATATATATATATGTGTGTGTATATATATATATATATATATATATATATATATATATATATATATATATATATATATATATATATATATATATATACAGCTGAAAAAATATTTCCTTTTTGAAATGATATTACTTTATTTAATCTCAGAAATGAATATAATTATAGTTTCAGTAGGCCTACACCATTTTGCCAGGGAATGATTGAGTATCTAAATTTAAGAAATATTTTCGTTGTTGTTGGTAATTTTACTATTTTTTTTATATAATTATCAAACTTTAAAGAACTAAAAAACCCTTCAGCGTTCATTTCTTAGTTACTGCAACATTCAATAGAAGAGAGAATGAGATTGGCGAAGACACAATATTATTATTATTATTATTATTATTATTATTATTATTATTATTATTATTATTATTATTATTATTACCAGCCAAGCTACAACCCTAGTTTGAAAAGCAAGATGCTCTAAGCCTAAGGGCTCCAACAAGGAAAAATAACCCAGTTAGGAAAGGAAACAAGGAATTGGATAAAAGATATAAGAAGAAAAGAAAAATTAAGATAAAATATTTAAAAAACATTAACAACATTAACACAGATAATTCATACATAACTATAAAAAAGACTCTTATCAGTCTGTTCAACATAAAAGAATTTGTTGCAACTTTGAACTTTTGAAGTTCTACTGTTCAGAATCGACGTCCTTTGTTAGTCCCTCGAACTCTGGATGACTATCCGAATTCGCTTGAGTCAAGTTATGGCGTAGGGCTTGCGACCCCACCCCTAAAGATTTCTTGAGTAATAATACCGTACTCTCTATACAGGGGGACATACTGTGAATCATCGACGCCACCTGTAGTTCATTGCACAGCTGGTAGTGTCGTGGACGTCACGCTAGTGACAAATGGGACAAGTATTTTGCCGGGATTGAAGTTTCAGTATGAAGGTAAGTAATAATTCATCGTTATCATCATCATTGATATAAACCAAGCTGCAATCATAATAAAAAAAAGAATGCTACAAGAACACTGACCCATGTTAATTTTACCCCTGCCATAAGGTTAAATTTCGAGCACATTTAGCTATATATTTATTTTTTCAAATTGCTCTAACAGCCTTAATTTTTGTCGTAGAGAGGTCAGGTTGGTCTCATTCTTTTGGAAAATGCATGAAGTTTCTCATAAAGTTATCAAAAACATGCAAAAACATGTAAATAACAGTGTTTTGCAAGAACGTACCTGTACGTCCTTTGGGGGCGAAAGGGTTAATTAGACCAGTGTGGAAAATAAACGGAGAAAAGCATAAATTTGTAATTAAAGAGATGAAATTAAATTAAAACGAATAACACTGATTAATAAATGATTGTTAGGTAAACAATGAATCAAAATCTTTTTAAATTGCTCAGTTTTTGTTACACTGATTCAATTATTTGATTAAGAACATTACTCGTCAATTGGATACAGGTGAAATAAAACTTTTAGAATAGTTTATAACATTTAGACTGTTAGTATTATATATGAAACATTAGGAATAATATGCACGATTAGCTAACAGAACAACAGTATGATAGAGTGATATTTAGATCAGGGATAGACGATTTAACAAACCTCATACTTTTTTTATCCACAATTTAGGATGAGTGTGAGCTTTCAGGCATTAGACCAACTTTCAAAACAACGCAGAGTAAAAAAAGAATGACGAATTTTCCCAAGATGATCTAGTACTAAAAATTCTTATAATATTTTCTCAAAACATTATTCTTTTTTTTATTTCACTGGAGATGGAATCAGTATAGCTATCTTTTCTAAAATGATTTTTCAATCAAGAATGGCACCTAGAATATAGAATGACCGGTAAGTAGTTAAACTAATACATCTTTATAACCTTTTTTCCTAAAACCAGGCTCTTTTCCATAACAGGCAGTAGTTCCTATGAAAATAAATAATGTAATAGTTACTGATACAGATTTTCTATCACTGTTTACGAAGAAAAAATTCCTTGATAGAGACAGTTTAAGGGCCGTAGAAGCTATTACGTACAGACAAATGTGTTTGTGTTCTTACATGTGCATACGTATGTACATTTTTGAGTTACAAAGATGTACAACTGTTTATTTCCTCCTACAGCCATCTTTGAAATTCCCTTTTTGCTTATGTTTTCGTGCCTTGTAACTTTTCATCCTTTGTGATCAAGTCTGTTTCTATTATCGTCAATAAAATCCACCATTTCTTCATTTTTGATGCCAGGTAGCTGTTAGGTACTACCAGCAAGGCGAGGTGAATGTAAGTGACTTTATTTAACAAGATAACGAGCTTATATACAAACAGTTGAGGGAAACAATGACACAAACTTCATACAATGTGAAACAAGCTTAAACAGGTTTTTTTTATTATCAGAGAGAGAGAGAGAGAGAGAGAGAGAGAGAGAGAGAGAGAGAGAGAGAGAGAGAGAGAGAGAGAGAGAGAGAGAGGCAATAGCATTACAGTGTATGAGCCTGTATGAAACACGCGTGATAAATTTTCTTTGCCCCGGGGAAGAGAGGCCAATCGTATTTTTGGTTGTTTGGAACTTGCTCTTGAATATTTACGGTATACATTATATGTATATATATATATACATATATATATATATATATATATATATATATATATATATATATATATATATATATATATATATATATATATATATATATATATATGTGTGTGTACTGTGTACACACACACACACACACACACATATATATATATATATATATATATATATATATATATATATATATATATATATATATATATACACACATACACACAGTATATGACAATAAATGAGGTGAAGGAAGTAACACCATGGCCTTATTTGGTTGTAGGAGGAGGTAGAAGGGACATGATTAATATATGTATATATATATATATATATATATATATATATATATATATATATATATATATATATATATATATAGATATATGTGTGTGTGTATTGATATATATATATATATATATATATATATATACATATACATATATATATATATATATATATATATATATATATATATATATATATATATATATATATATATATATATATGATGTATATACATATATATATATGTGTGTATTGATATATATATATATATATATATATATATATATATATATATATATATATATATATATATGTATACATATATATACACACATACACACACACATACACACACACACACACACACACACACATATATATATATATATATATATATATATAGTATATATACATATGCTTGCATGTATACCATGAAATGATAAAAACATGAGCTTAAAGCAATCTGTATTTCCTTAATTCTAAGATGATTACAGTTATCCTACTCACTATCAATCCTTTTTCTTTTTTATCAAAGCGTTCCCGGCCCCACCTCTTTCCGTATGCAGTGGATACAAAGGTAAGAATTGTTTCAAGTAACGTTGTGTTATTTGCAAATAATTATTCATCATTTTTATTCAAAATACTTATAAGGAGTTGAATGTTTTGCAAATAGGTTAGCTATAGTTGTAATGTAAAAGATATGATTTATAAGTTATTGCGGTTGCATTTATCGTTATCTTTTTATGATTCAAGTTCTATTGTATTAAAATATGCAATAATATAAAGATAAGTACCGGATCTGATAGGGTTAGCGTAAGATTCCAAGTTATTATGGTGTACGGACACTAGTCTGTACATGACTTTTGTTTCTAGTGAAAGAATAAATGATTGGTAATTATCTGGCATCATTACCTTAATGGTTATCAATGGTGATTGAAGAATGATTAATTAAGAATTAATAGCCAAATCTAGAAAAATGAAAAATAGATAAATAACTCTATAATAATACATTCAAGATTTCTATTCCTTTAAAAAAAAACGAATAAGAAGGCCAGCTTCCAATATGAACTTAAAAATGCACTTGGAATCATACACAACATCTCCAAGATTCTTGGTGAGGATGTACCTGCCATCCTCATTACGAGCTCCAGAGAGGAATCACTCACTGTTATCCCTAAAACTGGGACATTCAATCAATAAATTCCCAACAGTTATCAAGAACTCGTGTGTTTTAAACAGGTGTGCCCAGTTCTTAGATACCAGAGGGCAGTTTCCCGCCTTCTAGGTACACTGTTCAAGAAAACCGTAATTTTAGTCCGAAATTATTCTTAAAAACATACTGTTCTCCGCTGTATTTCAGTAAAATACAGGCGACCGTAATTTTTACCCTACTTTGTTTATATCTTTTACGGGTTGGTGACCGTTACACTCATTTACGTCAATGGGAGGTATTCATAAAAATGAAGGATATCCTTGTAAGCATAAGGTAGAAGTACAAGGTAATTCTCTGAAACAAAAAATAGAAGTATAAGCAAATCTTTCTTTCCATATTCATAATGATTACCTTTTACTTGCGAGGATATCCTCCAAGCAGAAGTAACAGGTTGACTCGTGTTTTGGGAGCGTTTAGTTACATGTTGGAACTTGTTAGGTTTAATTTGTGCTGTCAAGGTAAGAAAGAGTTTAGTATTTATGATACGTATTTAATGCCATGTTTTTACTTGTATTTAATCAAGTTTACGCATCAGAAAGAACACAGACGCCGCCGCGCCTTCCCCAAAGCCTCGCCGGCGACCTCTATCCCCCACCCCTTGCATTAGAAGATCTTTGACCTCTTTTTAGCTCCCACACCCCTTGCATTAGACGTTCTTTGACCTCTTTTTAGCTTCCACACCCCTTGCATTAGAAGTTCTTTGACCTCTTTTTAGCTCCCACACCCCTTGCATTAGAAGTTTTTTGACCTCTTTTTAGCTCCCACACCCCTTGCATTAGAAGTTCTTTGATCTCTTTTTAGCTCCCCCACCCCTTGCATTAGAAGTTCTTTGACCTCTTTTTAGCTCCCACACCCCTTGCATTAGAAGTTCTTTGACCTTTTTTTAGCTCCCACACCCCTTGCATTAGAAGTTCTTTGACCTCTTTTTAGCTCCCACACCCCTTGCATTAGAAGTTCTTTGACCTATTTTAGCTCCCACACCCCTTGCATTAGAAGTTCTTTGACCTCTTTTTAGCTCCCACCCCTTGCATTAGAAGTTCTTTGACCTCTTTTTAGCTTCCCCACCCCTTGCATTAGAAGTTCTTTGACCTCTTTTTAGCTCCCACATCCCTTGCTTTAGAAGTTCTTTGACCTCTTTTTAGCTCCCACACCCCTTGCATTAGAAGTTTTTTTACCTCTTTTTAGCTCCCACACCCCTTGCATTAGAAGTTCTTTGACCTCTTTTTAGCTCCCACACCCCTTGCATTAGAAGTTCTTTGACCTCTTTTTTAGCTCCCCCACCCCTTGCATTAGAAGTTCTTTGACCTCTTTTTAGCTCCCACACCCCTTGCATTAGAAGTTCTTTGACCTCTTTTTAGCTCCCACACCCCTTGCATTAGAAGTTCTTTGACCTATTTTAGCTCCCACACCCCTTGCATTAGAAGTTCTTTGACCTCTTTTTAGCTCCCACCCCTTGCATTAGAAGTTCTTTGACCTCTTTTTAGCTTCCCCACCCCTTGCATTAGAAGTTCTTTGACCTCTTTTTAGCTCCCACATCCCTTGCTTTAGAAGTTCTTTGACCTCTTTTTAGCTCCCACACCCCTTGCATTAGAAGTTTTTTTACCTCTTTTTAGCTCCCACACCCCTTGCATTAGAAGTTCTTTGACCTCTTTTTAGCTCCCACACCCCTTGCATTAGAAGTTCTTTGACCTCTTTTTTAGCTCCCCCACCCCTTGCATTAGAAGTTCTTTGACCTCTTTTTAGCTCCCACACCCCTTGCATTAGAAGTTCTTTGACCTTTTTTTAGCTCCCCCACCCCTTGCATTAGAAGTTCTTTGACTTCTTTTTAGCTCCCCCATCCCTTGCATTAGAAGTTCTTTGACCTCTTTTTAGCTCCCACACCCCTTGCATTAGAAGTTCTTTGCCTCTTTTTAGCGCCCACACCCCTTGCATTAGAAGTTCTTTGACCTCTTTTTAGCTCCACACCCCTTGCATTAGAAGTTCTTTGATCTCTTTTTAGCTCCCACACCCCTTGCATTAGAAGATCTTTGACCTCTTTTTAGCTCCCACACCTCTAGCATTAGAGGTTCTTTGACCTCTTTTTAGCTCCCACACCTCTAGCATTAGAAGTTCTTTGACCTCTTTTTTGCTCCCACACCTCTAGCATTAGAAGTTATTTGACCTCTTTTGAACTCCCACACCTCTAGCATTAAAAGTTCTTTGACCTCTTTTTAGCTCCCACGCCTCTAGCATTAGAAGTTCTTTGATTTCTTTTTAGCTCCCACACCTCTAGCATTAGAAGTTCTTTGACATATATTTCTAGGTTCCATACTTTTAGCATTAGAGGGTCTTCGATCTATATTTTGAGGTGCCTTACTTCTAGCATTAGAGGCCCTCTATTTTTAGGTGTCCTACCTCTGGCATTAGAGGCTCCTCTTCGCTGTTCTCTCCTGTCTTCTAGTTTTCAAGATCTTCTTTCATTAGATTATCTGTTTCTTTCGAGATTTCATTGTCTCTTTTCCTTAGTTCGTCAGTGTCCTTCTAGATTTCAAAAGAGATTTCAGTGCCGCGAGTCCTCACTTCGTCAGATTCGTCAGGGAAACCGAAGGCATTTATTCTTTACCTATCTGGGCAATGAGTAATGAGATGAATACTATCGATTTCTCTGCATACACTATCATGCCAAGGTAAATGACGAGCAACATGATATATTTACCAATGTCGTCTGGATATGTCCTTACTTCAATGGTGAATTTTGGGACAATCCTGTTGAAGAATTACTCGTCACTCACCGTTCAGTTGAACCATTCTGCCTCCATCCTCATTCCCCGCAATCCGTTTTGCATCGATACAAAGCCTCGTACTTTTTCCAAGAGTCTCCTTTAATAAGATATCGTCGCAAAAGCCCAAGCAAAGGATCCTTCAAGGCGCATACATTATGATCTTCAAAGCTCATCTGCCAACGGAAGATCCCGTGTCTTTCTATAGGTCGGACGATATAAAACGAACGATCGGCAACTTCAGCAGCAACCAAAACCATCTGTAGTTGATGGTG
>NC_090740.1:14312007-14327007 GCF_036898095.1 Palaemon carinicauda | reverse complement strand
AAATAAAAAGGGAGTTATGGAAATGGGGTAGTAATCAGCAGGGCTAGAGGTAACACAAAAATGTTTAACTAATGTAGTGCCATTACCAATTCTCCAAGAGCGCAAAAAAAAAACTCTTCATCTTAATTTGCAAAAAAGAAAAAAGAAAAAGAAAAATTAACAGACAACTTAAGAGCAAAGAAACCAGCAGCTTATATATATATATATATATATATATATATATATATATATATATATATATATATATATATATATATATATATGTGTGTGTGTGTGTGTGTGTGTGTGTGTATAAACGAAGGAAAAACACCATTTGGGTCTTCACCTCCATAAGCATTAAGGTCCGTCACAAGTATTTTAATTTCAGGGGATCGAAAAGCTAAACCAGTTAGTTTAGCCTAATCGAAATGGGAATAAGGGAAATCTAGTTTGTCATTACTATGCTTACTGTCAAACCCACCAGCCAAAAGAATTTTTTTTTTTTTTCCTTTCGAAAGTGAATAATAAAGACATCTGGTTTAAATAAAGGAGGAACTGTCAAGTCTACACCAAAGAGTGCAGATTTAAGGGTAGCCCAACATTTATGTTCCTGGGTTGTGGCAGAAAAGATTTCCCTAATTCAAGGGCAAAGTCCAAAGCTGTTAAGCTATGGCAATCAATAGGAGAAACTGAATTTAGGCACTCTCTACGGTGAGCATTGAAATTGCCAACTATTACAAAAGACGCTTTCCTCTCAAGTGCTTTTATCTTAGACATAATGGTAAGAAGACAACCGAAGATAGAATCATCATTGTCTGGATTCCGGCAGATCGAACACAAATATTTGTTATGACTGCCACACACGTTTATTATTTGAATCGCATGACATCCACATTCATAAAAGAACTTATGAGAATTAGGGCACCCAGTCCTAATATAGAATAAAATCACAGACATAACGTTTTCTAAAGACATTTGGGAAACACGTAAAACAACTGGAGAAAAATTCTAGATGAAAACTCATAAACAAGGTATGAGGCAATTGACTCATTTAGGTTTTAAGTAAATTCATAAGTGGAAAAAGGTATGAACTATACAGGACAACTGACTGTTACATCAACTACACTGTTAAAAAAACCGTAATTTAAATCGGAAATTATCCGTAAAAATATACGGTTCTCATCCGTATTTCAGTAGAACAAGGGCAACAGTAATTGCACCATACTTTCTTATTATCTTTTACGGATTGGTGACCGTAATATCCCTCCTTTACGTCAATGTCTCCGTTTTTAAAACGGTAAAAATCCTGGAATAAATGTTGCCAGACATTTACCGTTTTTAATGCAAATTTTTAACAGCGTAGGAGATAATTATATAGAATAAGGTATAAACCGTTACTTATGATAAACAAACGGAAGAGAAAACATCACATGGTATGAAAAGCTGATGATGATTATTATTATTATTATTATTATTATTATTATTATTATTATTATTATTATTATTATTATTATTATTATTATTATTAGCTACGCTAGTTGGAAAAGCAGAAAGCTATAAGCCCAGGGGCCCAACAGGGAAAATAGCCCAGTGAGGAAAGGAAACAAGGAAACATAAAATGTTTCAAGAACAGTAACAATATTAAAATAAACATTTCCTATACAAACTATAAAAATTTTAACTAAAGAAGAGGAAGAGAAATTAGATAGAATAGTATGCCCGAGTGTACCCTCAAGCAAAAGAACTCTAACCTAAGACAGCAGAAGACCATGATACAGAGGCTATGGCACTACCCAAGACTAGAGAACAATGCATGTACGTTGAAACAGCTGGGTTTCAGGTGACACTTGTGATAATAAAAAATACATAAGATTAACGATTAAGTAAATACTAAACCTATAGTAGAAGACGCTCTGATTGATATATAACGTGAATATGAATAATGCATAATAAAGAACAAGGCTTGGAGAAAATGGGATGATTGATTGGAACAAACTAAAAGGAAAAAAATACAAGAAAATTCAAATGTTCTTAGGTTACTGAAAGTGTATTGTGGTTCTTCGAATTACAATGCTATAGCTATTTGGTTCATTTATATGAATAAATAAATGTAATAACAACAAAAGGCATATTATTATTATTATTATTATTATTATTATTATTATTATTATTATTATTATTATTATTATTATTATTATCATTATTATTATTATTATTATTATTATTATTATTATTATTATTGAATATACCAGTGAGGAAAGGAAACAAGGAAAAATATATTTCAGGAAAAGTAACAACATTAAGATAAAAAATTCCCATATAAACTATAAAAACTTTGATAAAACAAGAGAAAGACAAACAAGATAGAATAGTGTGTCTGAGTGTACCCTCAAGCAAGAAGTAATAGTAGTAATATTGTAATAGTAATGGTACAAATGAAAATATTCGAAGTATTACAAAGATCCTGAAAGATTGAATTATTTTTAGGTAAATCTATGACGACAAAGATAGACATTGCACTAATAACGTCTGCTTTATTTAGCTCTGACAGCTGTAAGCGGCTTATTGCACGTGTCACCGCCAGACACGTACATCAACGGACAGAATTGCTCGTGGCATCTGACAGTGGCAACAGGCCGCAAAATTGGACTCTTTTTCCAATGGTTTAAGACGGAGAGCTGCTGTGATAAAGTCAGCATTGTGGATTTAGCAAACTCTGCGTTTCTAGGAGGGTGAGTGTTTGTTTATGAAAAATAGATTCTGCTTAGGTACTAGTACTTCAAGGGTGAGTTTTTGATTATGAAAAATAGATTCTGCTTAGTTATTGGTACTTCAAGAGTGAGTGTTTGTTTATGAAAAGTAGATTCTGCTTAGATACTAGTACTTCAAGGGTGAGTTTTTGTTTATGAAGAATAGATTCTGCTTAGTTACTAGTACTTCAAGGGTGAGTTTTTGATTATGAAAAATAGATTCTGCTTAGAAACTAAATTAGTACTTCAAGGGTTAGTTTTTTATTCTGAAAAATAGATTCTGCTTAGATACTCGTACTTCAACAGTGAGTGTTTGTTTATGAAAAATAGATTCTGCTTGGATACTCGTACTTCAAGAGTGAGTTTTTGATTATGAAAAATAGATTCTGCTTAGATACTAGTACTTCAAGAGTGAATGTTTGATTATGAAAAATAGATTCTGCTTAGATACTAGCGCTTCAAGAGTGAATGTTTGATTATGAAAAATAGATTCTGCTTAGATACTAGTACTTCAAGAGTGAATGTTTGATTATGAAAAATAGATTCTGCTTAGATACTAGTGCTTCAAGAGTGAGTTTTTGATTATGAAAAATAGATTCTGCTTAGATACTCGTACTTCAAGAGTGAGTTTTTGATTATGAAAAATAGATTTTGCTTAGATACTAGTACTTCAAGAGTGAATGTTTGATTATGAAAAATAGATTCTGCTTAGATACTAGTACTTCAAGAGTGAATGTTTGATTATGAAAAATAGATTCTGCTTAGATACTAGCGCTTCAAGAGTGAATGTTTGATTATGAAAAATAGATTCTGCTTAGATACTAGTACTTCAAGAGTGAATGTTTGATTATGAAAAATAGATTCTGCTTAGATACTAGTGCTTCAAGCTGCTGATCATAATAAAAAAAAGCTAGTTTAGAGGGTGTAGTAGATAGATAATAGAAAGATATAGTTTTTGAAAATGATAACCATGCATAGAAATTGCTAGCGAGGTAAGCTATAGATAATATATATCTCTTTTATTACATAATTGTTTTGTTTTTAATTTTTTTTTATTTGCTTACATTCTTTGAGTAGTGGTGTAATGTATGGTACATGGTTTCCTAGAAAACCATTCGACCATCGAACATTAATTTTTCCATTTTTGTTTTTTTCTGAAAGACAGAGTTAATAAATCATTTATTAGATGATATAAAATTTAATTCTAGATATCTTATCTTTTATGCATTCCTGAAATATAAAGTAATTTATTCACATTGAATTTACTAATCTATTTCGACAGGGAATTCAAGGTAATAACAAGATTATCAATTCAACTTTCATCTACTCTCGTGATAATATCTGCTTACTGTATTAGTTTAGACAAGCGAACACAATGGCGATTCAAGCTGATTTGTCTTCTATTTATTTTTAATTTTATACAATTACAGATTTTCATAACTTTCACTGAATAATTTCTTAACCCTTTAACTGTTTCGCTTTGAATAGGTCACCAATATCAGGCGACCTGCAAGTCCCACTCATAGAGTCCTCTGGAAACCAGGTGCGAGTGACCTTCACAACAGATGGGTCTGTCTTATCCGACGGTTTCCAGATCTTTTACTTCACCATTTAGGGACACCAATAGGTTAGTTTGCAATCCAGTTTTCAAATCTGGTAGAATAAGTTTCTTATTTATTTTTTTCTTTATTATAAGCAAAGCGCTTGTGGTGGCCGATGTGGTAACGTCCCTGACTGGTAAACGCCAGACTGGGATTTGAGTCCCGCTCAAACTCGTTAGTTTCTTTGGTTGTTGAAGCCTCACCATCCTTGTGATGTAAGGATGGGGGATTTGTGGGAGCCTATAGGTCTATCTGCTGAGTTATCAGCAGCCATTGCCTGGCCTTCCTTGGTCCTAGCTTGGGTGGAGAGGGGACTTGGGCGCTGATCCTATGATATATGGTCAGTCTCTAGGCCATTGTCCTGCTAAGGCATTGTCTCTAGGGCATTGTCCTGCTAGCTAGGGCAATGTCACTGACCCTTGCCTCTGCCATTCATGAGCGACCTTCAAAACTTTAAAGGATCTCATCTTGGGGTTGCCTATTGGAAACGTCCCTGCCTGGCGTTCCGCTGGACGGGAGATCGAGTTCTGCTCAGACTCGATAGTTTCTTGTATAGTCTATTTCTTTTAGCGAGGCAGATTTGCACCAACTCGCAGCGGTGCCCTTTTAGCTCGGAAAGGTTTCCTGATCGCTGATTGGTTAGAATTATCTTGTCCAACCAATCAGCGATCAGGAAACTTTTCCAAGCTAAAAGGGCACCGCTGTGAGTCGGTGCAAATATGCTTCGCTAAATGAAATTGACTTTAGTGTCTGCAACCTCACCATCCTTGTGAGATAGGGATGGGGGGAGGGGTGGTTGAGGGAGCCTATAGGTCTATCTACTGAGTCATCAGCAGCCATTGCTTGGCGTTCCCTGGTCATAGCTTGGATGGATAGGGGCTCAGGCACTGACCATATGGAAATATGGACAGTCTCTAGGCCATTGTCCTGCTTGGGCATTGTCTCTAGGGCACTGTCCTTCTAGCTAAGGCAATGTCACTGTTTCTTGCCTCTCCCATTCATGAGGGACCTTTAAAAATTATCATTTATAATATTGTTTCATTCAGTTTCTAATTCAGGATGCAAAAAGCTTAAATATTAATTAATTTTTTTCTTTGTTGGTTTAATTTTTTTCGACAGGATTTTTTTTCTCGGCTTCTTAAGGATCGATTTCCTAATGCATCTTTTCTACTTCAAACCTGAATTGACATTTTTAATGACTGAGGATTTCTTTTCTTGTCCAGCTTTTCTACTTCTTGACTAATGGAAGGTCTGTTAAAATTTGCTTTTTGAGTTCAGAGAGGTAGTTTCCTCACTTGTATCTTTTACTAATATAGACCAGTTAATAGACATTCAGGATTAATTTCTGACTTATTGGATTTTTTTCGCATGTTCTAGTTTAGCCTTTATTATTATTATTATTATTATTATTATTATTATTATTATTATTATTATTATTATTATTATTATTATTATCTTAGCTACAACCCTAGTAGAAAAAGCGAGATGTTATAATGCTTATAAGGGCCCCAACAAGGAAAATTACCCAATGAGGAAAGGAAACAGATAGAATAAGATTCATAAATGTACCCTCAAGCACTTTATCACATTAGGTCTTTAATATCTGATAGATTAATTTTTTCCGTAAGACTTTCTTTTTTTAAATATCAAATCAACGGATTTCTAAATTCATTCGATATCTCCTTTAAAGTTCCATAGGTTGAGTTTACTCTTCAGATTCTGTAGTTACACAAATAGAGTAAAATTCAATAAATCCACTTTGCTTTTTAATACCTAAAAAATTGATTTTTTTCATCCATACTTTCTACTTTAGGCTTACTAAAAGTCACTTGGTATCTGGTTTGATAAATCAATATACTAACTTTTGTTTCTTTTCTCACAGACAGGAGTCGAAAGGGAGGTAATATTGAAATGTTGAAATGGAAGAAAAGAACAGACCAGAAATTCCTTGAATCAAATTTATTGAACTTCTGGGACTCAAGGAAGATATGCCTATTCATGCAAGGACTGTATATTACCATCCTCTCTATATTTACCTTGCCCAGATGTCTAACGATAATTTATTTGGCTGTGTGGTATCGAATTAGATATGAAAAAAAGCTTCATGGGCTTAAATATGTGCCGTTCTTTCAGATATAAAGCATGGTCTCCCTGCGGTGTTTTAGTTAGTGATGACAAAAATACCACAAAAACACTGGAATTTGATCTAATCCAGTTTCTGAGAGGGACCCGAATTGTGCTATGTATGAAGGTCTACGTATATATATATATATATATATATATATATATATATATATATATATATATATATATATATATATATACATATATATATATATATATATATATATATATATATATATATATATATATATATATATATTTGCATTTTGAATATTTTACTTTCTGTTTGCAATATATATATATATATATATATATATATATATATATATATATATATATATATATATATATATATATATATTTGCATTTTGAATATTTCAATTTCTGTTTGCAATATATGTATGTATATATATATATATATATATATATATATATATATATATATATATATATATACATGTATATATATATATATATATATATATATATGTGTGTGTATATATACATATATATATATATATATATATATATATATATATATATATATATATATATATATATATATATATATATATATATATAATGTCTTAGTAGATCCTAAAATCGACGAAGGCATCTCTTCAGACAAACAAAGCTCCAGTTAGGTTTCAGGGTAAGACGAAAACTACACTTATGTTTTTCCATTTAACATTTGGTGCCAACATTAGTGAACAAGAGCTGAAACAGCTGGAAAACTTTGACTAGCTTTCATTTTGAATCAATATCACAGGTAAACTCGGGAAAAGTGTAGCAGCTCCCAAAAGAAGAAACACATTAAACGTTGAAATGGACATAATGATAAAATTATTCCAGAGATGAAAAATAATATTTTGGTCTGAGGAATTTCAAGTCACTGCTATAGGATGGTTGCTGTCTATCGCTAATATCCACTTTTATTTTTTTATTATTAAATTTCCTTTCATATATTGTCCAATCCCATTTGTTAAAGGTATCCTCGCTGATTCTAATAGATAGGTTAGGATGAACTATTATCCGAGGAGAAAGTAAAAAATTAAATGAGATAATGGAGGAAATTTAAGGACCATTTCAGAGTAAAAAATTGATACCATATCTCTAACTTTTAATCATTATCAAATATGAACTTCACGGGACTATATTAGCCATAACACGGACAGTCTTTTTTTTTTACATGACCTTTCTTATAAATCTAGACAGTATAAGAGAGAGAGAGAGAGAGAGAGAGAGAGAGAGAGAGAGAGAGAGAGAGAGAGAGAGAGAGAGAGAGAGAAACTGATCAATGTTCTTAATTTATATCAATATGTTAGCTACCTCATGAAAATGAAAGAGGGCATACAGTTAACACAGAATCCTTACAGGCTTTCAGTAGCTAAAGAATGTGAACTGATAACCGATCGCTAAAGCAAATATTTAACGGAATCATTTCTTATCTTACATGTTAAATTCCACTACACATCTTGGTGTAGCAGAGGAAGTGATGCAAGATAAACGGGCCAAATATAATTCATTTATAATCATATTCATTTAAAGTTTTTCGTAACTGGGTATTTTAGGAATGACAAGAAAACTACGTATATGTATTTAAAACACAAGTAGTAAGCAACGAATGACATATCTACGTTTTCTTCAACACTGCAACCGTCGTCGGGCTCAACGTCAATAAGTCGTTGAATGTAAAAGATTAATTTTTAACTCTGTTATCATTCCGTTATTAAGTTAGATATATTTTATACCAATATCAACCTTATCGATTAAAACCGTTGAATGTATACATGCAATTGGCACCCTTATGTGAGCCCTTGGGGCCTTATGAATACCTGTTCTCTAAATAAAGTTCGTTGTTCTGAAACTATCTTTGCATAAATTCCTTCCATCACATGTATATGATAAATCAAATAACTTCTCAAGATAATTTGTAAAACCCTCATTGTCGTCTTCTGTGGTGGAGGAACTTTTATTTATGAAGAACTACGAGAACTATATTGTTGTTTATTATTCTTGTTTTAACTAATCTAATAAAGAAAATAAATCCTATTAATCCTTTACTTAAATGATGATTGTAGACGCAATTATTTGGAGTAACAGGAAGCCAATCATCTTTGGAAAGGTAACATCAGATATGACTTGGAATAACTATACTCCGCTTAGAGCTTTTGCTAGGAGTGTTTATGCTTTTACTGTACGGCGTTTGGCACAACTGGCCGTAATACCAGCTACTGGGGGTATACGGGCAAAATTTGTGTGAAATCGTGGGTGTGACGCAAGGGGCACACAACAGTCTTTGACCTCGTAGCCCGCCGTATACCAGCCGCAGAATCTTCACCGCTGCGCTAAAATGTTCTGCGGCAATCAAGAGAATTTGTAGTCGCAGACAGGATGCACGTCTGACGTAAGTAAGCCGTGCGTGTGACTTAGGTGCAACTTACGTGCCGTAGGATTTTCTGTGGCATGATCTCCGCACATTGGTCGTGCGTGTAATTTGCATGTAACTTTCGTCACAAGTCCGAGCCACGCACGTTTGTCGTACAGAATTCAAGTAAGTACGTGCAGATTCTGCGGCTGGTATACGTCAGGCTACGAGGTCAATGACTGTTGCGTGCTCCTTGCGCCAAACCCACGATTTCACACAATTTTTGCTCGTATACCCCCCGTAGCTGGTAGTACGGCCAGTTGTGCCCAAGGCCTTACATCGCAGGAGTTCATGAATACGACTGAAAAATTCCCAGACACGTACGGCTAAAAAAATCGTACGGGGAGTTGTGCCCAATGCCTAAAGTAATACAATTTGACCATAAAAACTACACTTTCTGGCTATCCTTAAATTTGCACTCTTCGATGTAGACTTAATAGTTCCTCCTTTACTTAAACCAGACAGCTCTGTCATTCACTCTCCAAACGAAACGGCAAGCCTTTTGGCTGAGGTTTTTAACAGTAAACTGATCTATGAAAATATCGATCTTCCTCATTCCCATTTCCCTTGGGCTAATCTAACAAGTGTAGCTTTTTGGTCCTGTGAAATTGAAATATTTGTGATGGACCTTGATGCTTATGGAGGTAAAGATCCAAATGGTAATTTTCTTTCTTTTTTTATAAAGTCTGCTTAGTTTTTAGCGCCTAAGTTGTCTTCTATTTTTCGCAAGATAGCAAGAAGTTCTTTTTGCACTTTTTAGAGAATTGGAATGTTATTTCGTTAGGTAAATGTATTTGGGTTAGCTCTAGAATTCTGCTTAATGACCAATGTTCACATTTCCCATATAATCTAAAGCTTTTGGCAAAACGTCTAATAGGTATCCTGAAGGTAATCATCTGCTCCCAAGTTTGCAGTTTGGTTTTTGTAAGGCCTTGGAGCAGGTGTGCAGACAAAATGCCGACGGACATAATGTCGACGTACATAATGTCGACGGACATAATGTCGAAGGACAAAATGTCGACGGACAAAATGTAGACATTTGTTAGAGTAGGACAAAATGTCGATGACTTATGTCATTTACAATCTTACAATCTCAAATGCAGAACAGAATTCCCTTGATTGTGGTCAGGAAATTCGTATGATTTGCCATGATTTTAGTGCTGCCTTTGTCCGTGTATAACATGAGGATTTTGTTTTCAATCTTAAATAGGTGGGAGTAGGTGGGTATTTTCTTAGCATCGTTATTGAAATTATAAGTAATAGATTGCAAAGAGTAGTTGCTTATGGGCGCCATACTTAGTATTGGAATTTATTAACTGTTGTTCCTCAGGGTAGTGTTCTTGGCCCATTACTTTTCAAACTATATACTCCTTATATGTAGTTTGACCTAGAAAAAAGCTCGTTGCATATGCAAATGATGATATTCTCTTTACATCAATTATCAATTCCATCACTTGAATGTTGACCTGGGGTGTTGCTGAATCCCTTAATAGAGATCTAGCTAAAATTAGTTCATGGGGCAAATTATGGGACATGAAGTTAAATCCTTACAAAACTCAAAGTAGATCATGGGCTGTGGCTCGTCAACATCCAGATAATTGCATTTACAATTTCTTTGAAATTTTAGGTGGGATTCTTGATTAAAATTTTGCTTTTTAGAAACACATTTGGTCTGTTTCTTCTACAATTGCACAAACAATCGGCTCATTGATTTTTTTAACTTTCATCCAACAATGCTTCAAGTATTTTTCTCCTATCCGGTCTACAACTACTGCAGTTTATCTTAATTTGCTGGACAAAAACTTGCGGTTTATTAAATTTCTTATTCTTGATATGAATATTCATCTCTGACAGCATCGTTCAGTTAGTTCTTTATGCATGTTGCATAAGATTTTTCATAATTCTGACCATCCTTTGCATTCAGATCTTCCAGGACAGTACATTCCTGTACGTAGTACAATGTATGCAGATAATTCTCACAGTCTTGCCTTCCTTATCATAAGGCTCAACACTACACAATATTCCTAAAGTTTTATTCCAGCTGTGACCAGATTGTGGAATGATTTTCCTAAACCAGCAACTGATTCGTTATAACTTGCAGTTAGTGATTCTATGTTGAATAGGTTTACAAAATTCTCTCTATATATTTTACATACGACAGATCTATTTTTTACAATGTTACTGATATTAAGATATTTGTTAATTTTTATTTATTACTTCTCTTATATACTTATATTGATTTCTTTATTTCCTTTCTCCACTTTGCTATTTTCCCTTGTTGGAGCCCTTGGGGTTGTAGCATCCTGTTTTTTCCCAACTAGGGTTGTAGGCTTAAAGCATAGCCAGTACTGTAATAATAATAATAATAATAATAATAATAATAATAATGATGATAATAATAATAATAATAATAATAATAATAATAATAATAATAATGATAATAATAATAACAACAACAACAACAACAATTAATAATAATAATAACAACAACAACAACAACAACAACAACAACAACAATAATAATAATAATAATAATAATAATAATAATCTGTTTCTTCCAGTCATTTTTTCCTATTTTGGCATACGAGTAATGAGTCAGTGCTTGAATATCTTACATCTATTCCGACTGTCTGTTTAATTAGAAACCTAAAAGTAGATAGCCTGCTTAATATCTTTGGGTATTCAGGAGTGAGGGAAAAATAGAAAGAGAAGAAAGGAGGTTAGGAATGAACACTTATCGAAGTTAGGCAAGGCGGTAGAAAATTTACGAAGTTGTGGCCAAAATGAATCCATCATTTTGAGACAGATGGTGAAGTGCATTTGGTGACAGTAGACCAGGGTTGCCAGATTGGCCTTTTCAGGCCAAAACTCCCTCAAATTTGGCCTTTTTCAGGTCAACCCCCTCAAATTTGGCCTTTTCCAGGTAAAAAAAAAACAACCCTCAAATTTGGCCTTTGCCAGGTAAAAAAACAACCCTCAAATTTGGCCTTTTCCAAGTAAAAAAAACAACCCTCAAATTTGGCCTTTTCCAGGTAAAAAAAAAACAACCCTCAAATTTGGCCTTTTCTAAGTAAAAAAAACAACCGTCAAATTTGTCCTTTTCCAGGTAAAAAAAAACCGTCAAATTTGTGGTTTTCCAGGTAAAAAAAACCCTCAAATTTGGCCTTTTCCAGGTAAAAAAAACCCTCAAATTCGGCTTTTTTGAAATTGGCTGGCCTTTAGTAATATCATGAAAAAAAGTGGGCCATAAATACTAAATTTCTGGGCTTTTTCTAATAATGGGTGAGCCTTTTAAAGCTTTGGTTGATTAGACTTTGGCCTTTTCTCATTTAGAAAGCCTGGCAACCCTGATTACGAAAGCTGTTTGTAATCTTGTTCCCTTTTAGTACCTTAGGAACTAAAGAAATTTAACTGCGTCTCCTTTTAGAGCTTCAGGATTTGTTATGAAAAGCACAAAATCTTACTGGGCAGGAAGTTAATTCTAATAGCCAGGCCTTCTCTATCATGAGGCTCAATACTACACAGTATTCTAGAAGTTTTATTCCAGCTGTTACCAAGTTGTGGAATGATCTACCTAATCGGGTAGCTGAATCAGTAGAACTTCAAAACTCCAAAGTTGGAGCAAATGATTTTATGTTGACCAGACTGACATGAGTCTTTTTGTAGTTTATATATGACATATCTGTTTTGACGTTGTTACTCTTTCTAGATTGATTTATTGTTAATTTATTCTCATCATTTATTTATTTCCTTATTTCCTTTCCTCACTGGGCCATTTTTCCCTCTAGGAGCCCTAGGGCACTCTCCCCACGCCCCTGGCACCCTCCCTACGCCCCTGGTGCCCACCCCATGCCCCTGGCACCGCCCCCCCCCCCCCCTGCTGCCCTCCCCACGCCTAGGCTTATAGCATCTTGCTTTTCCAACTAGGGTTGTAGCTTGGCTAGTAATAATGATAATAATAATAATAATTATGAAGTATATACTTTTACGCCGTCATGAGAAACAAAACAAAGCTGTAATCAAGGTTTCTTATCAACTTCTTCCGTCTTCTTGTGCTCTCACGCACTTCCTTGAAACACAACACACGAGATAACTAATTTTTTTTCACGAAGGCCAAAGGGAAAAAATAGATCTATAAAACTCTAGCCCAAGCTGATAGAAAGGAAAACAAATAGTAGAGAATCAATAGATTTATTAAAAAAAAGGAAAGAAGGGATATTATTTTTGTTATTATCATTAATAATACGAGCGGCTGAATTTTAAACCTGCGAAGTTTTTATATATTTGTTATTATTATCATTAATATTGCGAGCGGCTAAATCTTAAATCTGTGAAGTTTTTATATATTTGTTATTATTATCAGTAATATTACGAGCGGGTAAATTTTAAATCTGTGAAGTTTTTATATATTTGTTATTATTATCAGTAATATTACGAGCGGGTAAATTTTAAATCTGTGAAGTTTTTATATATTTGTTATTATTATCAGTAATATTACGAGAGGGTAAATTTTAAATCTGCGAAGTTTTTATATATTTGTTATTATTATCATTAATATTGCGAGCGGCTAAATCTTAAATCTGTGAAGTTTTTATATATTTGTTATTATTATCAGTAATATTACGAGCGGGTAAATTTTAAATCTGTGAAGTTTTTATATATTTGTTATTATTATCATTAATATTACGAGCGGGTAAATTTTAAATCTGCGAAGTTTTTATATATTTGTTATTATTATCATTAATATTGCGAGCGGCTAATTTTAAATCTGCGAAGTTTTTATATATTTATTATTATTATCATTAATATTGCGAGCGGCTAAATCTTAAATCTGCGAAGTTTTTATATATTTATTATTATTATCATTAATATTGCGAGCGGCTAAATCTTAAATCTGTGAAGTTTTTATATATTTGTTATTATTATCAGTAATATTACGAGCGGGTAAATTTTAAATCTGTGAAGTTTTTATATATTTGTTATTATTATCAGTAATATTACGAGCGGGTAAATTTTAAATCTGCGAAGTTTTTATATATTTGTTATTATTATCATTAATATTGCGAGCGGCTAATTTTAAATCTGCGAAGTTTTTATATATTTATTATTATTATCATTAATATTGCGAGCGGCTAAATCTTAAATCTGCGAAGTTTTTATATATTTATTATTATTATCATTAATATTGCGAGCGGCTAAATCTTGAATCTGTGAAGTTTTTATATATTTGTTATTATTATCAGTAATATTACGAGCGGGTAAATTTTAAATCTGTGAAGTTTTTATATATTTGTTATTATTATCAGTAATATTACGAGCGGGTAAATTTTAAATCTGCGAAGTTTTTATATATTTGTTATTATTATCATTAATATTGCGAGCGGCTAATTTTAAATCTGCGAAGTTTTTATATATTTATTATTATTATCATTAATATTGCGAGCGGCTAAATCTTAAATCTGTGAAGTTTTTATATATTTGTTATTATTATCAGTAATATTACGAGCGGGTAAATTTTAAATCTGTGAAGTTTTTATATATTTGTTATTATTATCAGTAATATTACGAGCGGGTAAATTTTAAATCTGCGAAGTTTTTATATATTTGTTATTATTATCATTAATATTGCGAGCGGCTAATTTTAAATCTGCGAAGTTTTTATATATTTATTATTATTATCATTAATATTGCGAGCGGCTAAATCTTAAATCTGCGAAGTTTTTATATATTTATTATTATTATCATTAATATTGCGAGCGGCTAAATCTTAAATCTGCGAAGTTTTTATATATTTATTATTATTATCATTAATATTGCGAGCGGCTAAATTTTAAAGCTGCGAAGTTTTTTTTATTCATTTGTTATTATATCATTAATTATGCGAGTGATTAAATCTTAAATCTGAGAATTTTATTTTTTTATTGTTTTATAAATGTGTGATTATTATCATCAATAATGCGAGTGGCTCGATTCTAAATACGTAAAGTTTTCTATTTAATCAATTCAAAGAATATAGTCCAAAAGCGTAGCTATAGTAGGGAATCGTACTTCGCAACAGACCCTGTGTCATCGCGCACTTTAAAGGTTTTAAAGGTCGCTCATGAATGGCAGAGGCAAG
>NC_090740.1:14297007-14307007 GCF_036898095.1 Palaemon carinicauda | reverse complement strand
AGTAACGGGAAGTTATTTCATGTTGGCTGTAGGATGAAATCAATATATTTTTTTAATGAGAAACAGTCTGTCTCCATTCCAATATCGTAAAAGAATTAGATTTTGAGAGTTTTCCCAAAATTTTGGAGAGCTGTTATTTCTAAGGAAGTTATTTTAAGCACTTTATGTTGTTCATAATCTTGATATAAATATCTGACACCATTGTTCAACTGACTCAGTGTGCATGGTGTTTAGAATATTTAGTAATCCTTTTAGGCCGGGTGCAAGGACTCCCTTCAAAGAAACCAAGACACTTCTATGGCCCACCAAATCTTATCCAATCTACAATCTGTGTTTACACTAATTTGTGGTAAGAGGGACCCATGAGATCGAGAAAGAATATGAGTACTATCAATTAGTCAAGATATATGTAAAGCAGCAACAGGTGGGCAGTGGAAGATGAAAACGCATATCTTACTATGTATGACACTCCGCCATCTCTTCAAATCTAAACAATCAACTACTTTCCTAAATAAACTAGGCAATTAAGAGTCCTATGCTTTTTCTCTTGAATTGGAAACTGTCCTGGCATATACATGGTTGAAAGTGCTTCAGTAATCAGTAACAGTGATGTGGTTAAGGATCATCCTGAAGGAACAGTGTTTCATGGCGACTGAGACAACTTTGATCAGCTGGTGTCTGTTGTTTATGGAACTGGATTAGTTCAAAGCACAGTTGAAATCTACATGGAAGAATTTGGATTCTGTAAAGGTGATGGCCTGAAATTAGTCCCTCGTATGATTAAAGCCATTCCCGAGAAGATTCAAAAGTCCAGTTTAAGAGTTTCCAACATTCTACCGGAGAAAACGACTAGAAGAACCAACCCCTCATAGAACCCCGATCTTTTTCTAGATTATAGCTTGTCGTATGTATGTATATGCATACATATGTATATGTATATGTATATATATATATATATATATTTATATATATATGTATACGTTATATATATATATATATATATATATATATATATATATATATATATATATATATATATATACATATATATATATATATATATATATATATATATATATATATGTATACGTTTTATATATATATATATATATATATATATATATATATATATATATATATGTATGTATATATGTATATATATACATATACATGCATATATATATATATATATATATATATATATATATATATATATATATAAAGTATCTTTATATATGTATGTGTATGTATATATGTGTTAATATATATATATATATATATATATATATATATATATAAAGTACGTATATATATGTATGTGTATATATATGTGTTAATATATATATATATATATATATATATATATATATATATATATATATATATATATATATATATATATATGATCTAGGGTTGGTGAATCCCTTAATAGAGATTTAGCTAGAATTAGTGCATGGTGCAAATTATGGGGTATGAAGTTGAATCCTAACAAAACTCAAAGTATGATTGTAAGTAGGTCAAGGACGGTGGCTCCTCAACATCCGGATCTCAGTATTGATAATGTTTCTTTAAATATGTATGACTCTTTCAAAATTTTAGGTGTGATTCTCGACAGTAAATTTACTTTTGAGAAACATATAAGGTCTGTGTCTTCTTCAATTGCACAAAAAATAGGCTTATTGAGAAAGTCTTTCAAAATTTTCGGTGATCAATCTATTCTGAAGAAGTGTTTTAATTCTTTCATTCTACCTTGTTTTGAGTATTGTTCTCCTGTTTGGTCTTCAGCTGCTGATTCTCATCTTAATTTGTTGGACAGAAACTTACGGTCGATTAAGTTTCTTATTCCTGATCTAGATATTAATCTCTGGCACCGTCGTTCAATTAGTTCATTATGCATGTTGCATAAGATTTTTCATAACTCTGACCATCCTTTACATTCAGATCTCCCTGGACAATTCTATCCTGTTCGTAATACTAGGCAGGCAGTTAATTCTAATAGCCAGGCCTTCTTCATCACGAGACTCAATACTACGCAGTATTCTAGAAGTTTTATTCCAGCTGTTACCAAGTTGTGGAATGATCTTCCTAATCGGGTGGTTGAATCAGTAGAACTTCAAAAGTTCAAAGTTGGAGCAAATGCTTTTTTGTTGACTAGGCGGACATGAGTCTTTTTATAGTTGATTTATGACATATTTGTTTTTGATGTTGTTAATAGTTTATATATGACATGTCTGTTATGACGTTGTTACTTGTTTTAGAATGATTTATTGTTAATTTGTTCTCTTCATTTATTTATTTCCTTATTTCCTTTCCTCACTGGGCTATTTTTCCCTGTTGGAGCCCCTGGGCTTATAGCATCTTGCTTTTCCAACTAGGGTTGTAGCTTGGATAGTAATAATAATAATAATAATAATAAATTTCGCACATTTAGACGTGTTTTTCATCTTCAAATAAGTCATATATTTTTGTTACATTAATTTCTTGATTTTATTAACGACCTCGGGATCAGAGTCCCAGGTGAAATCACACAAAGAAAACAGCTTCTGGCCGTCCGGGGAGTCGAACCCTGGTCCAGGAAAATTGTATTAACATTGATATACCACTTGGCCAAATGGTATGTCAATGTTCATACAAGTTTCCTGGACCAAAGTTCAACTCCCAGCCAGTCAGAAGCTGTTATCATTGTGTGATTTCGCCTGGGGCTCTGATCCCGGGATCGTTAAAAGAATCCAGATATTAATGTATAAAAAATGTATGGCTGATTTGAATATGAAAAACACGCCCAAATGTGCAAAATTTATCATTTGTATATATATATATATATATATATATATATATATATATATATATATATATATATAGATATATTAACACATATTTCTATTATCTGAATAACTGGAAAATTCTTTACTTTTCCTAATTTCTATAAATAATACAGTCTTCAGCTATTACAGAAAATGAAATATATAAACAGAAATGTAATAGTGGAAGTGAAAGGGTCACAATTCGATTACGTGAGAATACTTTTTGTAAGTCATTTTTTTGAAGCATAGGGTACTCTTATATCAGCTTCTTTATTAATACATATTACATCAAGGTACTAATTTTGGGTATCCCAATTGATATTTCGTTCAAATAAAGTGACGTATTACTATTCAATCATTGTAGGCTCATCATTCAGGTCAATAAGGTTTCCTCTGTTTCAAGGATCAATTTTTAAACAATAAATATAACAGTTTTTTTCCTAATCCCTGTCTTCATTATTTTATCATCACTGACATAACATCTAATGTCATATAGGTTACACTCTTTATCAACCTGCTTAAAGGTTTAAAGGCCACTCATAAATGGCAGCAGGACAATGCCCTAGACCTAGAGACTGATCAGCGCCAAAACCCCTCTCTATCAAAGCTAGGACCAGAAAGAGCCAGAAAATGGCTGTTGACGACCCCAAATCCCCCACCCTTACTCACAAGGATGATGAAGTTGCACACACTAAAGAAACTACTAAGTTTGAGCAGGACTCGAACCCAAGCCCGGCAGAACGTTAGCCAGGGGCGTTTGCTATAGGCCACCACAACCGTAATTGTTACTACCAGTCCACCACCATAATCCTCATGGAACTAAATTTTGCAATATTACAGATCTCATCATCAGCATCATTATTATCCTATTGATAACCAGTCCTTGCACATAGTATTATTATCCTCCTTTCCCTCAGCATCACCGCTTTAATTATGGTACCAATAATTAAAGCACAACATTATAACTAATTTATTATCAGTTAGCCATCATCATATGAAACAACAATAAGATGGTCTCGTATCTTTCATAGCGGTATTTATCAGACAAATATACATCGTTTTTGTACATATAAACAATATTACAAAGTAAACTAAGAAACTTGCGTATATTAGAGATAACCTAGTCATAGATGTCGACCATATCTTCTAGGACCACTAGGCCTATTTATAGATAGCAAGTGCAAAATTGATAAATTATCTTTCAAAAAGAAATGTTACTGTCTTATATTGAGAAATTTAGCGGTGATCTTAAAATATTCGCAATAACATATTGCTGACATAGTATAAACAACGAATTTTTGGGCTTGAATTGATCTAGTAGTTCCACTAACAACTGTGAGAGCTTAAAGCCTAGAGTAACACCTACAAATATTACGAAAGAATACACGTTCGATAAAATAATAATAATAATAATAATAATAATAATAATAATAATAATAATAATAATAATAATAATAATAATAATAATAATAATAGAACTGTTTCAGATTAATCTTAAATTGCATACAACGGGTTTTAGTGGAATGCGAACAGAGAGTGAAGAATCAAGTTGACACTACTGCGCTGCAGTGATAGTGTGACACCAACTGTAGATAGTCCTCATTCTCTAGTGTCACCCCTCACCGGAAAGAACTTAAAAATGAGAGTCTACTTTCTCCTCATTTTCCTACTCAAAGGTGAGAAAATTCGGAGTTTTTCCGGTTAAATCAAAAACTTTAACTGGTCACATTAATGATAAACGAACATTCCTGATATCTTTCCATTCGAACAGATCCTCTTGGGTCTTGCACTTTTGAAAAACTAAATTTGTCAAAGTGATTGTGATTTTGGTTACTAGAATCAGGCATTTCATTTTTTTCATTTATCACTAATATTCGTTGTGTGATACATTTCGTAAATCATAAATTCATAAATTCCGAGTTGTTTTTACTGGAAAAGGACAATAGTTCCTAGGCTACGTACACCATCGGTCTAGCGGATGACCCGATTATTCACACATGTATTTTTACTGGTTCTAAACCGAACTTCCTAAGATTTTGTTTTCTTAAATAACGAAGTAAAACTTTACTCACACGAATGTCATCGTCGTCTTATATACGAAGAAACACTTACGAAAGCGAAAGTTTGATCATGGAGCAACCCGTAACCATATCACAAGTGCAACTTACTATAGTCCATTTCTTTTAGCGATGCATATTTGCACCGACTCGCAGCGGTGCCCTTTTAGCTCCGAAAAGTTTCCGGATCTCTGATTGGTTGGACAAGATAATTCTAACCAATCAGCGATCAGGAAACTTTTCCGAGCTAAAAGGGCACGGCCGCGAGTCGGTGCAAATATGCATCGCTAAAAGAAATGGACTTTAGTAGTGGGGACACTCGTGATATATTTAAACTTTGTACTTTATATATATTTCAAATTATTCTTTTTGATAAAGCTTATGATATTGTTGAAAAATGTTGTATGGGTAACGCCATATGCTGCTAAGTCACCGAAATCCAGTTGAATGATAAGATACGATAGCTCGTTTACTGGTAAGGATACAGGAGCGAATATGGGTCGAACATACAAAAATATAAACGTTAATTGTAAGGCAAAACATTCTGGTACTAGAGTGGCACATATAGAATTTTTGTATTTATATCATTTATCAATATCAAACACATGAACATTCGTAAATTATAGTCTGAATTTGTATATATATTTGGAAGCTGCCAAAGATTATTTGCGTTGTGGAGTTACAAGCGATTTCTTGGAGTAGAACTTCAAAAGTTTAAATTTGCAGCAAATGTTTATGTTTTTTATGTTGAAAAGTCTCTTTTTATAGTTTACATTATATGAAAGATCTGTTTTAATGTTGTTACTGTTTTTAAAATATTTTATTTTATTTGTTCATTGCGTCTCATATAATGTACTTGATTGATTTCTTTATTTCCTTTCCTCACTAGGCTATTTTTTTCCCAGTTGGAGCCCTTGGGCTTATAGCATCCTGCTTTTCCAATAATAATAATAATAATAATAATAATAATGACATTATGTAGTCCTAACTACATAACTCCATTAGTGAGGTTACAAAGGTGGTCAGATCAATCAATACAACTAGCAAAATAAGGTTGTTGAATCATCGTAAATCTTTCATGAAAAATTCCCTGATGATTCACATAAAACGGACCTAAGAAAACACAAGGGTTTCCTGTTAGAAATTCATCTATTCTAAAAAAAAAAAAAAAAAAAAAAAAAAAAAAAAAAAAAAAAAAAAAAAAAAAAAAACTTGATTTACGGTGCTTATTAATGACAAAATAGAAGTTAGTAGAAATTACTATGCTACACCATTCGAACAGTAACGTTTGCATTTATCGAAGGAGGATGTTATCAACTATATTCTTGCTAATAATGACAGGGCTCTTTACGATTCGAAGGATTGGAAAAAAAAATTTCCCGATCTTGAAATGAGAGCTAATTTAAAAGCTGATTTAAGAAAAAAAAAATGTTCTGAATGTCCCCAGTGTACTCAGGGTAGCCTGTTGCTATATTATGATTGCATGAGTTTCAGAATATCATATTTAGGCCTATGCTAGTATATTAACCATGGCTACTAATTTTGTTTATATCGTGTATTACCACTAAAGCGTAATTATCTAGGGCATAATGATTTGCTATCAAACAGTGAGACTAATGCATACACTAAACGTTCAGGGGTAATTTTTTTAATCTTCCTAGACTATACCATTCTGACCGCAGTACTAGGTTTGCAATCACTTCTAACAGTCATGCTTTTTCCATCATAAGGCACAACAATACATAGTATTCTCGAAGTTTGATTCCAGTTGTAACCTGATTGTAGAATGGCCTTTCAAATCTGGCAGTTGAATCGGCGAAAATTCAGAAGTTGAAACTTGTACATTCTTTTTTTTTTGTTGATCAGGATGGCACACGACTCGTTACAGAATATGACTGGTTTGACCTTCAGATATTTTGTATTTCTTATTCATGTTTGCTTGTTATTACCTCATTTCTTTTCCTCACTAGGCTACTTTCTCTGCCAAAGCAGTTTGGCTTGTGGTATTCTGCTTTTCCAACTACAGTTGTAGCTTGACTGTGTGTGTGTGGGCTTCATCTCTCTCTCTCTCTCTCTCTCTCTCTCTCTCTCTCTCTCTCTCTCTCTCTCTCTCTCTCTCTCTCTCTCAGACAGACACCTTGTAAATCTAGAACCGTTGATTGTGTTTTGAAAATAATGATTTAACGAATTAGAAGCATTCAAAGAATATATTCTATATATTCTAAATTTGTTTTTCAAGTTTTTAATCGCTTATCTAATACTTCTTCTGCAAAATAGTTTTCAAAACTAAGTAATAAAAGATTATTATTATTATTATTATTATTATTATTATTATTATTATTATTATTATTATTATTATTATCATTAGCTAAACCACAACCCTAGCTGGGAGAGCAGATTAATATAACACCAAGGGCTCCAACAAGAAAAAATGGCCTAGTAAGGAAAGAAAATAAATAAATTTGAAAAAAAAAAATACAAGAGAAGTGATGAACAATTAAAATAAAATAACTTAAGAATAGGAACATTGAAACAAATCTTTTATATATAAACTATACCGAATTAAAAAAAACACACAATGAGAAATGGGATAGATTAGTGTGCCCAAGTGTACCCTCAACCAAGAGAACTCTACCCCAGAAAGACTGAAATAATGATCGAAATGGATAGTAAAGACGTTGTCTTTTCTTGCGCTCTGACTCTCTTTATTATTATTATTATTATTATTACTATCCAAGCTACAACCCTAATTGGAAAAGCAAGATGCTATAAGCCCAGGGGCTCCAATAGGGAAAAATAGCCCACTGAGGAAAGGAAATAAGGAAATAAATAACTGAAGAGAACAAATTAACAGTAAATCATTCTAAAAAAAAGTAACAACGTCATAACAGATGTCATATATAAACTATTAACAACGTCAAAAACAAATATGTCATATATAAACTATAAAAAAGACTCATGTCCGCCTGGTCAACAAAAAAGCATTTGCTCCAACTTTGAACTTTTGAAGTTCTACTTCTAATTCTATCTCCTCAATGTAAATCTAGGTTGATGAATCCTTTAACAGAAATCTAGCTAATATTAGTGTAGGGTCTAAATTATGGGGAATGAAGTTGAATCCAAACAAACCTCAAAATATGACTGTAAGTAGGGTGAGGAGAGTTGCTCCTCAACATCCGGATCTCAGCATTGATAATGTTTCTTCAACTCTGTATGACTTAAAATTTTTGGTGTGATTCCCGACAACAGATTTACTTTTGAGAAACACATCAAGTCTGTGTCTTCTTCAATTTTACGAAAAAAATGGGGTTATTGAGAAAGTCTTTTAAGATTTTCGGGGATAAATCTATTCTCAAGAAGTGTTTCAATTCTTCCATTCTACCTTGTTTCGAGTATTAATCATATTTGATGCAAGGAAATAACTATGGCAGAAACCTCAGTCATTTCAAGTGTTGGCACAAGGGGTTTGGCCTGAAAGCTATTTTCAAGAGTAAATAATTTTTAGATATCTAAAATAGACTAGCAATTATCACAATAATAGCGATATTAAGAATGAAAGTAATACTTACATTGTTGCTGATGATAATGAAATCTCATCAGTAGATATAATGTAAATGTGAATATCAACAAGAGTAATGATTTCGTAGATGTACGTACTAATACGCAGATTAAAGAAAAAAAAGCATGCCATTAAGGTATAGCTCTTGAGTCTCTGTTTTTAGACTATTGAAAACCTATATAGATAACTTATATATATATATATATATATATATATATATATATATATATATATATATGCATACTTATATATACATATATATATATATATATATATATATATATATATATATATGTATATTTATATATATGTGTATATATATATATATATATATATATGTATGTATATATATAATTATATATATACATATATATATATATATATATATATATATATATACATATATATACATATATATACACACATATATATACATATATATATACATACATACATATATATATATACACACACACACACACACACACACATATATATATATATATATATATATATATATATATATATATATATATATATATATACATATATATATATATATATATATCCCTTTATCAACTCAACAGTATTTTATTAAGATTGAAACTAAATTCTCTTTTTAGGTACAGCTTCGCAGGTGATAGGGGGAATAAGTCCATTTGGGGGGATAAAAATTAAGTTTCACCTGACTCACGGGGGAGGACGCAGTTGTGCCGATCCAAGACTGGAGTTCTCTGACGTGGCTGAGATGCTTCTTCAGCTGGACTTTGATAGGAAACTTGGCGCCATTAACCGCAGGAAAAGGTGTTCTTCAGCTAATTCCTTTACAGAAGCGTAAGTCCAGTTTGATGTGCTGAAAAACATATATTTTGCATTTTTATGGTCGGAAATAATGGGAAATATGAAAAAAGAAGCTTCAATGTCTAATTTACCGTAGATCATGAATATTTATATCATATTATTATTATTATTACTATTATTATTATTATTATTATTATTATTACTTGCTAAGCTACAACTATCGTTGGAAAAGGAGGATGCTATAAGCCCAGAGGCTCCAACAGGGAAAATAGCTTAGTGAGGAAATGAAACAAGGAAAAATTTAATTTTTAAGAAGAGTAACAACATTAAAACAAATATCTCCTATATAAACTATAAAAAACTTGAACAAAACAACAAAACAAGAGGAAGAGACACAAGACATGCTGAGTATTATATCTTCCTCTAAGATTACATTTGTGATTAAATAATTTGCATTTCCATAAGAATAGATGACATCGGTTAAGAAACACTAATGAAAAAATCAAGAGAATTGTTTTTTTTCATATAGTGGTAGAATCTATTTTATTGCTTTATACTTGCATAATTGAAGCTTGTCGGAAGTCTACATTGGGTATTTATTACTTGTGTAAAGGAAATTGGAACAACAAATCATTATGTCTAAAGGAGCTCAGTTTTGCATATAGAAGCGACTTGCATATTTGTGCCTATTGATTACTGTAAAATGAGGTTATGAAATAACAATATAAAAGCAATTTCCTCAAGTTGTTGAAGTCTATAGAAAAAAATGAATAGTCTAA
>NC_090740.1:14267007-14292007 GCF_036898095.1 Palaemon carinicauda | reverse complement strand
CTTTGTCGATTGACATTTTTATCAGATGTGAATAAATAAAAAAGTCTCCTTGGTTTAATTGCAGTACACTTATCATTCATGGCTATAAAAGTGTCGCTCGTCAGGCTGAAGATCAATAAAATTTGGAAGTCTACCTTCGCTTTTGATACACTTTCCCACCCTTTATGTTGAATGATTATGCATGATGGTATTTGCAAAGAAAAGTGGTTTTCCAATGCCGTGTAAACTTGTCAATTTTTCAATCCTTATTGTTAATATTTGAAGTCTTGAGTATTTTTTTTTTTGGGTAGGGGTGTGATTAAGTCATGAGGTGTAACAAAGAGGGGTGATGTATGCAAAATTATCATATAAGAACGAAAGGAAATATAGATTTATGGTTATTTTTCTGTTAATGATATCTAAAAATTGTTCAAACGATGAATAAATTCTGCAAAATATCTCCTGTTACTTAACTAGCTGTAAAAAAAAATCCCCATAAAAAGTTCATAAAATTGCGCTTCTTTTGATATCAAATTCATAGATATAATATCTTTTTGTCGAATTCAACCCTATTCTTACTAGACTATGAGTCATCGGTAGCCATTTCCTGGACTAACTGGTCCTAGTTTGGGTGGAGAGGTGGCTTGGGTGCTGATCATATATAAATAGGGCATTGCCACTATTACTTGCCTCTGCCATTCATGAGTGACATAAACCTTAAGAAGACAATATCAGTGCATATATCAGGATGTTTAGGAGGTATTGCCCTCGACCCATTTACAACCATACTTTGAGTTGTGTTTGGTATAAACTGCATAACCCACAATTTGCACTAATCTTAGTTAAATCTCTATTAAGGGATTCACCAACCATGGGTTTACATTCAGGAAACAGATTGGAATGCAAAGAGAGAAGTATCATCTGCACATGCAACACTACCCTGAGGAACACCAGATATCATGTTTTTATAATCACAACAGTACTCATCAACAACTACTCTCTACAATCTGTTACTTAATATTTCTCTAATGATGTTAAGAAAATACCCACTTACTGCCATCTGTATGTTTAAAAACAAGGGCATCATGATTAATACTGTCAAAAACTAAACTAAAATCAAGACTAATCATAAGAACTTCCTAATAACAATCAAATGATTTATGTAGTTTTGGAAATTGTATGAAGGCCATCACGTGCTCCAAGGCCTTTGCGAAAACCAAACTGCAAAACAGGGAAAAGATAATTACCTCCACCTTACCTATGTAGACGTTTTGCCAAAAGACTTTTAAAAACTCCATATAATAAGGGAGTAGCGGAAATTTAGTTGTAATCTGTTTATATTTTGAATGTTATATTTGACTGAGGTGGTATGGTCATGTCATGAGAATAGATGAACAGTATATTGGCAAGAGAGTGATGGATATGGTAGTACAAGGAACGAGAAGGAGAGGGAGACCAAAGCGAAGGTGGGTGGACTGTATCAAGGATGACCTTCGATCAAAGGGATTAACCGGTGATGAAGTGTGGGACAGAGGTAGATGGAGAACCCTGACCAGAAACATCGACCCCACATAGAAGTGGGAGGAGATGCAGACAAAGAAGAAGAAGAAGAAGAATCTTTTCCTTTTGATGTACAGCCTTAATATATTTAGAAACAATGTCGTCTTCTTATTACTTTTCCTTGAAGCTTCTTTACTTACTAAGCTAGACCTTTACTTCAGTGTTCCCTCTGCAATATTTCTTTCTTCTAACTGCACTACCTCCTTAACAATGAATTAAATTTCCCGTTTTTGTTTATGATACGATTTATTATGATTTTCTTCTTCCTTTACATTAGTTGAGCATCCCTATTACTTGGTCATCTCTCTCTCCTTTTGCTAATTTCCCTTTTATAAATTCTGTTTGCTCATAGTCAATCCTTTTATTTCCAAAGTTTTTTTTTTTTCCTCTCCTAAGATCTTTTTGTTCTTTTCTTGAAAGTCTTACGATCTGATAGAATATATACAAACAGGTTCTTTCTTACAGAGTCACATTTAGCTTGTTCACTTACTTCAAAATATGGTGGTGTAATAAATAGGTTTTGTCTTGTTGTTGTTTACAATAATCGTTTTGAATAATGTGTAAATTTGTAGAAGGTACATAAAAGATTATGCTTTCCCGATCGCTACTTTTATATGTAAATTCCCTTTTACATAATGGGTGTCTGTAGTATTGAGAATTACCATATCAAATTTTTCTAATTTCTCTAATAGAATTTGAATTTTATTCGTTTTTAGCCAAGTCTTTGTTTTCTAATGAACCTTGCGTATTTATTTATCAAAGTCCCCTAGAATAAATCTTTGTAGATTTTTCCTTCTATAAATCATTTTCAATATGTCTCTTTATCATCTAATTTCATCTTAGTATCAAGGTAGGTTCCTGAAACATGTCCCTATGAGTTCAAGGCTGTTTTCTTATACATCATGATACCCCGTCTTCTGTTTTCTCTCTTATTGGAGCAATGTATCAAATGACATTTTAATATCCTTTTGTGAATACTCTGATGTGTTTTGGTACAACATAGCCTTTCCGAATCAATTATTTGTTATCTTAACTTACCTCACCTTTTTTTTTCTTCTATATTCTTATCAGATTTGCTATAATTTTCATCTATTTAGATACTATCGCATTTGTATAATCACTAAAATTTCCTGGTTTTTCCCGGAACCCCGGGAAATTTTCTGTTATTTTTTATAATCCCAGGATCCCGGGAAATCTCCTGATTTGTCCTGGAATCCTAAGGTACCGACATTGCCTCTAAAAGGGGAAACCCCACATCGTACCAATGTTTCCCGAATCGTGATTCGTAACGTAATAAATTATTAGGAATAATTTTGAACCCAGAATACATCATTTGATCATACCAGAGTAAAGAAATAAAGAACTCAAAAGAGAAATACAAAGTAAAATGACAAATGAAATTAAAAGAAAATTAGAAGAAAAGAAAAGAAAGCAGAAACGAGCAAGTTGATGTATGTAAATAGTAATGGCAGAAGAAAATACATAGACGAAATAATACTAAAGAGGACAAGGTTGGATAGGATAGAATTAAAATAAGATTATATAAACAGGAATAAAAAAGACAGGCTTAGTGGGCTGTACAGAGACACAGACGATACAACAGGCCATTTAACTGCAAAAAAATTAAGGAAATTTAGCAGTATCACAGAAATAAGGAAATTAGAATCGCAACCAGATAAGTTGCACGATATATTAGACAGACTTTAGAAGTTATAAGTAAAAGAATGCAAGCTGTGTGTGCAGGAGGCGCTTTGCAATTGCACATTGATGTGCCATTGCAAAGCGCTGCAGAGTTGCCAGGTTTTCTAAATGAGAAAAGGCCAACTTCTAATCAACCGCAGCTTTAAAAGGCCAACCCATTAGTAGAAAAGGCCAAATATGATAGAATTTAAGGCCTACCTTTTGCCATAATGTTACTAAAGGCCAACCATTTTGAAAAAGGCTAAATTTGATCTTTTTTGGCCTGAAAAAAAGGCCAACTTGGCAACCCTGCATCAAGGTTAGTGGTTTGGCCGTAATTATAACGTTGAAGAGAGAGCAATGAGGACACTAGGAAGGTTTGGGGGAACCTGTTTGGCGACTGCAGATCGTAAGCGTGCAATGATGTAGGGCCTGTTACGAAGTCTCGAGACGGCCTTGGCATGATTTCCTACTATAGCTAAGCTTTTGGACTATAGCCTTTGGATTGATTAAAAAACTTCTCAGAATTGAAATTTAGCCAGTCTCATTATTAATGATAATAATTACAAATGAACAGAAAAAAAAAACTTCTCAGAATCAAAATTTAGCCATTCTCATTATTTATGATAATAATAACACGCACACACACTCACGCACACGCAAACGCACACACACACACACACATATATATATATATATATATATATATATATATATATATATATACATATATATATATATATATATATATCTATATATATACATATATATATATATATATATATATATATATATATATATATATATATATACTTCGCTTTCTTTAAATTCAGCAACTCGCATTATTAATGATAATGATAGCAAAAATATGCTCAAGCACGCTCTTTCGTATGGCTATTAAAACGTTTTGAGTCCAAGCTTGCTCATCCGTGTTGAATGGTGCACAATATATCAGTAGTTGTGGATATTAACGATGCTGTTAGGATAATTAGAAAAAGAAATCAAAGTAATTTAGCATGAAACGAAGGCCCCAGACTAATCGCAGCCATCTTATAAAATAACTGGGTTTTTGCTGCTATGATCAGTTATTTTCTCTCTTCAAGAGACATTTGTCTAATCATTATCAACAATACCATACATATCGTAAAAGCTATATCTATAAACTTCAACATTACGGTTAAAGCGTTGGTCTTTAGACTGATTATTCAGGTAGGTATACACTGTTAAAAGTAGCCGTAATTTCAATCGGAAATTCTAGGATTCACCTCTATGGAGTATACATAACTTCATGTACACATTATATAGTGTTTACTCATGTAATGACTAAACAATATGGGTGTAAACAAAATCTGCTGTAATTACAGTTATACTGCAAATTGACACGTTGATTAGAGATATTCTTTTCTATGCCTATATTTCTTGAACAGATGTTAGGATGATTGTTCATGTTTTGAACTGATGTTTGTGTTTTGAGCTTGTCCATACTCTCGACTCAGATACAAACATGGAATAAGTGTAATATGATAAGGTTTTACGCTTATCTAGAACAGTTGCTAACACAGAAACCAATGTATTTTCGCGTGGCAAGACGAGGGAATCAAGGGAAAGAAATTAAATTAGTTTATTTCAATCTCTGTATGGACGATAAAAGGTAACCGAGCAAGAAGTAACACCATCTTCTTCTTCTTCTTCTTCTTCTTCTTCTTCTTCTTCTTCTTCTTCTATTAACGTGTTTTTTTTTTCCAATTTTAGTATTGAAAATCTAATGAAAAGGAAAGAGCATAAACTTTTCAGAATTAAGTTTTTTTTTTTTCTGTGACAGGAGAAATCACTCGTTGCTGTGATGAATTTACTTCGCAGTTTACCTGCGACTAGTTTAATAATCCTTATTTCTCTAGCATTATCTGAGTCTATCTTTCTGATTTCCTTCCTGATTCTCTCTCTCTCTCTCTCTCTCTCTCTCTCTCTCTCTCTCTCTCTCTCTCTCTCTCTCTCTCTCTCTCTCTCTCATATAGAATATTGACAATATTATTATGAAAAAATACCTACACAATTTCAATGTCTTTATTCTGCGACACTGAGATGTGGAAATACGAGTATCAAAACCAAAATATATATGATGTTAAGCAGCTAATACTTATAGCCTACTATGTTTAAAGCTCTGATTCATTTGTCTCGACGCATAAAATATCACAGTTGAGATCTTCTAAGATATTGATCAAAACCATATTGATGATGGTGTCCGCGTACAGCCGACAATGACCTTTTCTTTTGAAATATAGGAGATCAAAACTACATTTGCGCCACAAGTTAAGACATAATTTAAGGGGATGATTTTTATCGTTTCCACATTCGTGTTCTTGAAGTGATTAGACGGACAAATTAACATTTAATTTGCTTTCATCGTTAGAAACAAATCAGAAAGTTACATTGGTTTTCGATGGTCACAGTAAACTAAATATTAAGTTTAAATAAGGAAATTGATGCGTGAATATGCAGCCCTGAAATTATTTATAAATACTTCATTGAACATTCAGTTTCAATTTGCATCTAAAAGTTATTCATAAATGTTTAATTGAACATTTAGTGTTTGAATATGCATCCCAAAATTATTTATAAATGCTTCGTTGAACATTTAGTGTTTGAATGTACATCATGAAGTTATTTATTATTTTTGTTCTTTATTTTTTAAAAGCGGATTGAATTTTTAGATAGGTCCTTCTGCGAATGTCTGTGTGCAATTGACACTGGTTATGTTACCAGATTTTCAATATGCATCCCAAAATACCTATTAATGCTTTTGTTTACGTTTGAAAAACAACATGATTGAAATTTGTGCTGTATAACCATATGAAATATTGGCTAATTGAATTCTTTAGAAAATCCTTGTAGTGTTTATTAGCAATAATGGTTTTATCAGAGAGATCCGATATTACTATTCGATAACTTTGGTGCAAGCATACGATAGTTCGGCAAGCAACATCTGGCAACCCTGCATTATATGAATATACCTGTTCGTCATTCTCGAGTGGCTAGTCTCCAGGAAAGCAGCTCTACAATGAAGGTCAGCTATCTTCTCCTCCTCTGCCTTCTTGCAGGTCAGTAAAGTTTTATTTTTATGCTGCTCTAAGAGCAAAAGCTTTATTTAGTCACAAAAAAATGTTAATGGGTCTTCCCAACGTTTTTCTATTCTACCTACACTGTTAAAAATTTTCTGTAAAAACGGTAAAAAATCCTGGAATGATTGTTGTCAGACATTTATCGTTTAAAAAACTGATCTAACGTAAACTAGTGATATTACGGTCACCAACCCGTAAAAGATAACAAAGTAGAGTAAAAATTACGGTAGCCTGTATTTGACAGGAATACGGCTGAGAACGATTAAAATTGGATATTTTTCAACAGGGCAGTTTTTTATTTCCTTCAGTGAAACTGCCATTCTTGCAACTCGTCTCGGTTTTCTTGCTTCTTACGTGAATAAAATATACCGGTTTCTAAAGGGTAAAGGAATCATCCGGATCGTTATAATGGTAAAAAAATAAGAGATAATTAATTATTTAGAAAGTGAAAAATTGTGACTCTGGTGCGAATAACAAATCGAGAAATTGAAAGATAAGAGATCATGGAAAGAGGAAACAACATCAACGAGTGTGAGTGTCTTAACTCAAAAAGTACCTTTAGTTACACCCAAGGTCCATTAAATTTTGGTTACATCCAAGGGCCTTTAAGAATCGGTTACAAGAAAGGGCTTTCAAATATTGGTTACACACAAGGCCATTTAAATATTGGTTACACACAAGATCATTTGAATATTGGTTACACACAAGGTCTTTTGAATATTGATTACACACAAAGTCATTTAAATATTGGTTACACCCAAGGTCCTGTGAATATTGGTTACACCCTAGGTCCTTTAAACATTGGTTACACCCAAGATCTTTTAAATCTTGGCTACACCCAAAGTCCTTTAAATACTGGTTACACACAAGGTCATTTAAATATTGGTTACACCCAAGGTCTTTTGAATATTGGTTACAGACAAGGTAATTTAAATATTGGTTACAGACAAGATCATTTAAATAATGGTTACACCCATGGTCTTTTGAATATTGGTTACACCCAAAGTCCTTTGAGTATTGGTTACACCCAAGGTCTTTTGAATATTGGTTACAGACAAGGTCATTTAAATATTGGTTACAGACAAGATCATTTAAATAATGGTTACACCCATGGTCTTTTGAATATTGGTTACACCCAAAGTCCTTTGAGTATTGGTTACACCCAAGGTCTTTTGAATATTGGTTACAGACAAGGTCATTTAAATATTGGTTACAGACAAGGTCATTTAAATAATGGTTACACCCAAGGTCTTTTGAATATTGGTTACACCCAAAGTCCTTTGAATATTGGTTACACACAAGGTCATTTAAATATTGGTTACACACAAGGTCCTTTAAATACTGGTTACACCCAAGGTCTTTTGAATATTGGTTACACCCTAGGTCCTTTAAACATTGGTTACACCCAAGATCTTTTAAATCTTGGCTACACCCAAAATCCTTTAAATACTGGTTACACACAAGGTCATTTAAATATTGGTTACACACAAGGTCCTTTAAATATTGGTTACACCCAAGGTCTTTTGAATATTGGTTACACCCTAGGTCCTTTAAACATTGGTTACACCCAAGATCTTTTAAATCTTGGCTACACCCAAAGTCCTTTAAATACTGGTTACACACAAGGCCATTTAAATATTGGTTACACACAAGATCAATTAAATATTGGTTACACCCAAGGTCTTTTGAATATTGATTACAAACAAAGTCATTTAAATATTGATTACACACAAGGTCCTTTAAATATTGGTTACACCCAAGGTCTTTTGAATATTGGTTACACCCTAGGTCCTTTAAACATTGGTTACACCCAAGATCTTTTAAATCTTGGCTACACCCAAAGTCCTTTAAATACTGGTTACACACAAGGCCATTTAAATATTGGTTACACACAAGATCATTTAAATATTGGTTATACCCAAGGTCTTTTGAATATTGATTACACACAAAGTCCTTTGAATATTGGTTACAGACAAGGTAATTTAAATATTGGTTACAGACAAGGTCATTTAAATATTGGTTACAGACAAGGTCATTTAAATAATGGTTACACCCATGGTCTTTTGAATATTGGTTACACCCAATGTCCTTTGAATATTGGTTACACACAAGGTCATTTAAATATTGGTTACACACAAGGTCCTTCAAATATTGGTTACACCCAAGGTCTTTTGAATATTGGTTACACCCTAGGTCCTTTAAACATTGGTTACACCCAAGATCTTTTAAATCTTGGCTACACCCAAAGTCCTTTAAATACTGATTACACACAAGGCCATTTAAATATTGGTTACACACAAGGTCCTTTAAATATTGGTTACACCCAAGGTCTTTTGAATATTGGTTACACCCTAGGTCCTTTAAACATTGGTTATACCCAAGATCTTTTAAATCTTGGCTACACCCAAAGTCCTTTAAATACTGGTTACACACAAGGCCATTTAAATATTGGTTACACACAAGATCATTTAAATATTGGTTACACCCAAGGTCTTTTGAATATTGATTACACACAAAGTCATTTAAATATTGATTATACACAAGGTCCTTTGAATATTGGTTACACCCAAGGTAATTTAAATATTGGTTAGAGACAAGGTCATTTAAATATTGGTTACAGACAAGGTCATTTAAATAATGGTTACACCCATGGTCTTTTGAATATTGGTTACACCTAAAGTCCTTTGAATATTGGTTACACCCAAGGTCATTTAAATATTAGTTACACCCTAGGTCCTTTAAATACGGGTTACACACAAGGTCATTTAAATATTGGTTACACACAAGGTCCTTTAAATATTGGTTACACTCAAGGTCTTTTGAATATTGGTTACACCCTAGGTCCTTTAAACATTGGTTACACCCAAGATATTTTAAATCTTGGCTACACCCAAAGTCCTTTAAATACTGGTTACACACAAGGTCATTTAAATATTGGTTACACCCAAGGTCTTTTGAATATTGGTTACACCCTAGGTCCTTTAAACATTGGTTACACCCAAGATCTTTTAAATCTTGGCTACACCCAAAGTCCTTTAAATACTGGTTACACACAAGGTCATTTAAATATTGGTTACACCCAAGGTCTTTTGAATATTGGTTACACCCTAGGTCCTTTAAACATTGGTTACACCCAAGATCTTTTAAATCTTGGCTACACCCAAAGTCCTTTAAATACTGGTTACACACAAGGCCATTCAAATATTGGTTACACACAAGATCATTTAAATATTGGTTACACCCAAGGTCTTTTGAATATTGATTACACACAAAGTCCTTTGAATATTGGTTACAGACAAGGTAATTTAAATATTGGTTACAGACAAGGTCATTTAAATATTGGTTACAGACAAGGTCATTTAAATAATGGTTACACCCATGGTCTTTTGAATATTGGTTACACACAAAGTCCTTTGAATATTGGTTACACACAAGGTCATTTAAATATTAGTTACAACCTAGGTCCTTTAAATACTGGTTACACACAAGGTCATTTAAATATTGGTTACACACAAGGTCCTTTAAATATTGGTTACACTCAAGGTCTTTTGAATATTGGTTACACCCTAGGTCCTTTAAACATTGGTTACACCCAAGATCTTTTAAATCTTGGCTACACCCAAAGTCCTTTAAATACTGGTTAACCACAAGGTCATTTAAATATTGGTTACACACAAGGTCCTTTAAATATTGGTTACACCCAAGGTCTTTTGAATATTGGTTACACCCTAGGTCCTTTAAACATTGGTTACACCCAAGATCTTTTAAATCTTGGCTACACCCAAAGTCCTTTAAATACTGGTTACACACAAGGCCATTCAAATATTGGTTACACACAAGATCATTTAAATATTGGTTACACCCAAGGTCTTTTGAATATTGATTACACACAAAGTCCTTTGAATATTGGTTACAGACAAGGTAATTTAAATATTGGTTACAGACAAGGTCATTTAAATATTGGTTACAGACAAGGTCATTTAAATATTGGTTACACCCATGGTCTTTTGAATATTGGTTACACCCAAAGTCCTTTGAATATTGGTTACACACAAGGTCATTTAAATATTAGTTACACCCTAGGTCCTTTAAATACTGGTTACACACAAGGTCATTTAAATATTGGTTACACACAAGGTCCTTTAAATATTGGTTACACTCAAGGTCTTTTGAATATTGGTTACACCCTAGGTCCTTTAAACATTGGTTACACCCAAGATCTGTTAAATCTTGGCTACACCCAAAGTCCTTTAAATACTGGTTACACACAAGGTCATTTAAATATTGATTACACCCAAGGTCTTTTGAATATTGGTTACACCCTAGGTCCTTTAAACATTGGTTACACCCAAGATCTTTTAAATCTTGGCTACACCCAAAGTCCTTTAAATACTGGTTACACACAAGGTCATTTAAATATTGGTTACACACAAGGTCTTTTGAATATTGGTTACACCCTAGGTCCTTTAAACATTGGTTACACCCAAGATCTTTTAAATCTTGGCTACACCAAAAGTCCTTTAAATACTGGTTACACACAAGGCCATTCAAATATTGGTTACACACAAGATCATTTAAATATTGGTTACACCCAAGGTCTTTTGAATATTGATTACACACAAAGTCCTTGAATATTGGTTACAGACAAGGTAATTTAAATATTGGTTACAGACAAGGTCATTTAAATATTGGTTACAGACAAGGTCATTTAAATAATGGTTACACCCATGGTCTTTTGCATATTGGTTACACCCAAAGTCCTTTGAATATTGGTTACACACAAGGTCATTTAAATATTAGTTACACCCTAGGTCCTTTAAATACTGGTTACACACAAGGTCATTTAAATATTGGTTACACACAAGGTCCTTTAAATATTGGTTACACTCAAGGTCTTTTGAATATTGGTTACACCCTAGGTCCTTTAAACATTGGTTACACCGAAGATCTTTTAAATCTTGGCTACACCCAAAGTCCTTTAAATACTGGTTACACATGGTCATTTAAATATTGGTTACACCCAAGGTCTTTTGAATATTGGTTACACCCTAGGTCCTTTAAACATTGGTTACACCCAAGATCTTTTAAATCTTGGCTACACCCAAAGTCCTTTAAATACTGGTTACACACAAGGTCCTTTAAATATTGGTTACACCCAAGGTCTTTTGAATATTGGTTACACCCTAGGTCCTTTAAACATTGGTTACACCCAAGATCTTTTAAATCTTGGCTACACCCAAAGTCCTTTAAATACTGGTTACACACAAGGCCATTCAAATATTGGTTACACACAAGATCATTTAAATATTGGTTACACCCAAGGTCTTTTGAATATTGATTACACACAAAGTCCTTTGAATATTGGTTACAGACAAGGTAATTTAAATATTGGTTACAGACAAGGTCATTTAAATATTGGTTACAGACAAGGTCATTTAAATAATGGTTACACCCATGGTCTTTTGAATATTGGTTACACCCAAAGTCCTTTGAATATTGGTTACACACAAGGTCATTTAAATATTAGTTACACCCTAGGTCCTTTAAATACTGGTTACACACAAGGTCATTTAAATATTGGTTACACACAAGGTCCTTTAAATATTGGTTACACTCAAGGTCTTTTGAATATTGGTTACACCCTAGGTCCTTTAAACATTGGTTACACCCAAGATATTTTAAATCTTGGCTACACCCAAAGTCCTTTAAATACTGGTTACACACAAGGTCATTTAAATATTGGTTACACCCAAGGTCTTTTGAATATTGGTTACACCCTAGGTCCTTTAAACATTGGTTACACCCAAGATCTTTTAAATCTTGGCTACACCCAAAGTCCTTTAAATACTGGTTACACACAAGGTCATTTAAATATTGGTTACACCCAAGGTCTTTTGAATATTGGTTACACCCTAGGTTCTTTAAATATTGGTTACACCCAGGGTCTTTTGAATATTGGCTACACCCAAGGTCCTTTAAATATTGGCAATACCAAGGGTCTTGTGAATATTGGTCACATCCAATTTACACCCAAGGTCCTTTAAATGTTAGTTACACCCAATGTCCTTTAAATATTTGTTACACCCAAGGTGTTTTAAATATTGGTAACACACAAGGTCTTCTAAATAATGGTTACACCCAAGGTCTTTTGAATATTGGTTACACCCAAGGTGCTTTAAATATTTGTTACACCCAATGTCTTTTAGATATTGATAACACCCAAGGTCTTCTAAATATTGGTTATACCTAAGGTCCTTGAAATATTGGCTACACCCAAGGTCCTTTAAATATTGGTTACACCCAAGGTCTTTTAAATATTGATTACACCTAAGGTCTTTTAAATATTTGTTTCACCTAAGGTCTATAAAATATTGGTTACACCCAAGGTCTTTTAAATATTGGCTACCCCCAAGGTCCTTCAAATATTGGCTACACACAAGGTCTTTTAAATATTGGTTACACCTAAGGTCTTTTAAATATTGGTTACACACAAGGTCCTTTAAATATTTGTTACACCTAAAGTCATGTAAATATTAGTTACACCTAAGGTCATTTAAATATTGGTTACACCTAAGGTCCTTTAAATATTTGTTACACCCAAGGTCTTTTAAATACTGGTTACACCCAAGGGCATTTAAATATTCGTTACAGCTAAAGTCATTCAAATATTAGTTACACCTAGCGTCTTTTAAATATTGGTTACACTTAAAGTCCTTTAAATATTGGTTACACCCAAGGTCCTTTAAATATTGGTTACACCTAAGGTCTTTTACGCATATTTAAAGGACTTTGGTTACATCAGTCTTAAAGGTACTCCTGACTACCAGTATTTGAATTCATACAGATTTATTTTCGAATTCATTCTTCGTGTCAAAAATACCAAAATATATACGATACCTTTATTTGGAAAGAAGAGAATAATTATTGAATAAGTGAGTGTAGAGACAATTACATTTTACAATGACTGCAGTTTGTAGCGCCGATGTGGTAACGTCCCTGACTGTTGAACGCCAGACTAGGGTTCGAGTCCCGCTCGAACTCGATAGTTTCTTTTGTCACTGCAACCTCACCAACCTTGTGAGCTAAGAATGGGGGTGTTTGGGGGAGCCTATACGTCTATATGCTGAGTCATCAACAGCCATTGCCAGGCCCTCCTCGGTCCTAGCTTGGATGGAGAGGGGGCTCCGGAGCTGAGAATATGTATATATGGTCAGTCTCTAGGGCATTGTCCTGCTTGATAGGGCAATGCCACTGTCCCTTGCCTCCGTCATTCATGAGCAGCCTGTAAACCTATAAACGATTAGTGAGGACAAATGTACATCCTGATTTTGCTTTATCTCATTCTTGTTGAATGATTAATGGTGTATTTGCATTGATGATGGAGCTTTTGAGTATTTAAACGATTAATTGCATTACAGAAGGTATTGTATACTGATTGGAAATTCTTATTACTCTTATGATCCCTGGCCATTGAGAAGAGAAGTACTGTATATGTATATATATATATATATATATATATATATATATATATATATATATGTATATATCTATATATATATATATATATATATATATATATATATATATACATACATACATACATACTTACATACACACACACACACACACACACACACATATATATATATATATATATATATATATATATATATATATATATATATATATACTGTATATACCACTGATCAGTGCGCCGAAGTTTTACCTTGCAGAGTGGGGCCTGAAAAAAAAATCTTCAAAGTTATTTTAATGTGAAATGAAGTGCCCAAACTAACCGCAGAAATCTTATGAAATGATCTGGTTTTTGCTGCTATGATCAGTCATTTTCTCTCTTCAAGACACACTTGTATAATCAATATCAACAATACCATACATCTCGTAAAATGATATATCTGTAAATTTCAACATTCCGCTTAAAGCGTTGGTCTTTTGACTGATTATACACTGTTAAAAGTAACCGTAATTTCAGTCGGAAATTATTCGTAGAAATATAATGTTCTTAGTCGTATTTCAGTAAGATACAGGCGACCGTAATTTTACCCTGCATTGTTATTGTCTTTTACGGATTGGTGAGCGAAATATCACTCCTTAACGTCAATATATCAGTTTTTAAAACGGTAAACATTTATTCCAGGATTTTTACTGTTTTTACGGCAAATACTGAAGTGTAGGAACATTATTGAACAAAACTACTAAAGCCCTCTTTTATGAAATGTTAATTTGTGCAAATGTAGTTACCACAGATTAAGCTAGCCTTGATTCCTGAGCAGCCGAATACAGTACAAGGGCCCTTTTGGGAGGTGGTGCCAGTAGATCACTGTAGACATTACTTAGGGATCTTTGCAGTGTTCCTTCGGGCACTAGCTGCACTTGCTTTGTATTCATCTACTTTACCTCTGTCCTTTCTACCTTTCATCTTTCTTTCTTCTAACTTTTATTTAATGGTGCAATTGCTATGTTTTCCCCCACACTGTAAAAAAAAATGCCGTAAAAAACGGTAAATACCCAAGAATAAATGCTGCCAGCATTTACCGTTTTAGAAACGGATATAATGACGTAATGGAGAGATATTACGGTCACCAACCCGTAAAAAATAGTAACAAAATAGGGTCAAAATTACGGTCGCTTGTATTTTACATAAATACGGCTGAGAACATTATATTTTTACTGAGAATTTCCGATTAAGATTACGGTTTTTTTCAACGATGCAGTTGGACTTGAATGCTGAATGGGGAGAGTTCCTAGTGCCAAGTATTTTAGACTAAGTTAATAAATCAAATCCAATATACAAGTCGTAAATGTGCAGGAGGTTATGGCACTTGTGATAAATCCAGTTCCCATATTTCAAAGCAGCCTACAATGACTGATATAAATTTAGTTTATGATATATCACATGTGAAAAAATACTTTATCAGTGACATACTAAAATTATTGACATGCAATTGTGTTCTTGAAATCTCCTTCAGGGATAATAAAGACACAAGAGTTCATCTGGATGCATTTATCAGTTGTTACGGTCAGCTGATATCAAGATTATGTAACATTCACTTCAATGTCTTTTTTCTCTAATAATTAGTTCATAATAGAAAATAGCATAACAGTAACAGCCAAAGAAAATAATAGCAAGAAAATATGAACAATAATCACATTTAAGATTAAATATAAGATTTTATAATATTCACAGTTCACCCATTCATGATAAGGAATAATGAAACAAATTTTCGTTTTAGGTGTACCTTCGTTGCCATTCGCAGAGGGAAAACCCCACTGCAGCTACGGTAAGATGAATTTTTCCGGTGTAGCAGAGATGCTTCTTGAGAAGGACTATAACAGGACTATTGATATTATCAACAAAGAAAAAAATTGCACTAAAGGAGAATCTAGTTATAACGCAGAGTAAGTCGAGTTATATGTACTTAAATGAGTCTATTTATTGTCTATGATTGATAGACTGCTTAGTATTATGCGATTTTTTTTTTTATAGACAATTCTTATGGACTGTCTCTGGGAGCTACAGCCCATGTTAGGAGAGAGCGCCAGCTGATTGCAAAGAAAGACAATTCTGATTTTCATTATTCACATATATGTTTACATTCACCCTTAATCAATAGGCCTACCCATGCTTTTTTTTTTCATTTTGAAAATTTGCTTAGGCCTAGTGGTAGCTTCGTTATTTTCCTTTGGTCACTGTAACCTCTATGTCCTTGTGAGCTAAGGAGTGGCGTTTGGGAGAGCCTATAGGTCTATCTGCTGAGTCATCAGCACCCATTGCCTGGCCCTCCTTGGTCCTAGCTTGGGTGGAGAGGGGGCTTGGGCGCTGATCATATGTAATATGGTCAGTCTCTAGGGCATTGTCCTGCTTGCTAGAGCAATGTCACTTTACCTTGCCTCTGCCATTCATGAGCGGCCTTTAAACCTTTAAACGAGGAACAGGAATTAACTCATTTTGGTTTCCACAGACTCCTTATAAATCCCTCGCCCTCTCAGAAGAATACCACAGTCAGCTTGATACGGTTACTTAACCAGATAAATGAAAGCAATATCAACAGCTTCCTCGCCGCTATCGTCAACACGACAGTGATGCAGTGTTTGAATGAGTATCTCGTGGCGAATGGTACAGTGTTCTTTTCAAAATGATTGGCCTATATTTTTTATATCTTATATTTTATATTCTTATAATATTTTATATTTGTTTATTTTTTAGGAAGCGTCCTTCTTTCCCAGGTTTCAAGTTGAAATAACAATATTATCTTAAACTTTTTCAATTTAATAATATTTAGGATTTTAGACATTTTCCAATAACTCTCAACAGAGTCCATCACTAAAGGAAACCTGACGGGTGCCCTTCGTGGATATTGGTTTAAAAACTACACGCGACAGGGTGAAAATTCGTCAGGATTTCAACATGTATTCAAGGGGGAGATGAAAGACGGAAAATTAGGCGGCTCACACAACTGGGAAGGATTTAAGATGAAAAATAGCTTGTTTTGCTACGAGAAGTATGTTCAGCTAAACCAGACGAAAACAAAGGTATTTGATCTACTCCTTTGTGTCCGTAACACTCATATCAAAGAATATAGTTTTCCTCTTTTGCTGTTACTGCCTGATTGGTATCCAGATGTCTACTATTTCTGTATGGTACCTTGAAATGAATTTTTTTTTACAAGATTAATCACCATTAATTCAGAATCAGTTTTCATACTAGTGAATCTAATTATGTAAGGAATTTCTCTGAAAGTCTTTTTTTGCACGATGGTAGAACTTTTACAATTCTTTGAAATAGATTTGTGCCACAACTGATATTGCCTCTGTTAATTAGGTAGTAGGTTGGCCAGGGCACCAGCCGCTCGTTGAACTACTACCGCCAGAGATTTATGGGGTCCTTTGACTGGCCAGACAGAACTACATTGGATCCTTCTCTCTGTTTACGGTTCTTTCTCTTTGCCTACACATACGTCGAATAGTGTGGCCTATTCTTTACAGATTCTCCTCTGTCCTCATACACCTGACAACACTGAGATTACTAAACAGTTCTTCTTCGCTCAAGGGGTTAACTACTGCTCTGTATTTGTTCAATGGCTACTTTCCTCTTGGTAAGGGTAGAAGAGACTCTTTAGCTATGGTAAGCAGCCCTTCTAGGAGAAGGACACTCCAAAATCAAGCCATTGTTCTCTAGTCTTGGGTAGAGCCATAGCCTCTGTACCATGGTCTTCCACTGTCTTGGGTTAGAGTTCTCTTGCTTGAGGGTACACTCAGGCACTCTATTCTATCTGATTTCTCTTCCTCTTGTTTTGTTAAAGCCTTTATAGTTTATATAGGAAATATTTATCTTAATGTTGTTACACTTCTTAAAATAGTTTATTTTCCATTGTTTCCTTTCCTCACTGGGCTATCTTCCCTGTTGTGGCCCCTGGGCTTATAGCATTCTGCTTTTCCAATTAGGGTTGTAGCCTAGCAAGTAATAATAATAATAATAATAATAATAATAATAATAATAATGCTAGTTTACTTTAGAAAATTCGTTTTACTGATAAGCATAAATCTTTAATCGGAAACATCTCAGCAGCTTTGTCGTTAAATTGAAAAGTAATAAAAAAAAAAAAAAAAAAAAAAAACGATTGAAGTCAATTATTTTAAGAATCTAATACTATCTTACCAGTGTTCTGTTTAAAGTTTAAAGACTCACAAAAAACTGGAAATTACATGATGCATAAGTAAATTTATCTTGAGCATGATTTGATCTTAATCGACCATATGAAGCCCTTTCTAACTTTAAAGTCCTCAATTAGTTATTTAGTAACCGAAACCTTGTTATTCTGTGCAGACATGAGCACTTCCTGTTAACTTGATAATTGAGATAGGGCTGAATTCTGATATGAACTTCTTAGTTAATTTCAGAAATAGTCTGCTGATTTACATATACTGTAATCTAGAGCCGGACAATGCTATGTTTACTTTTACACTTTGAGAAGAGCATTGCTCGAGAACTTCAAATGATGCTCTTGATATTATCTGTATTAATCTAGATGCTTCTCTAAGTTAAGACTAACACCAATTCATCAATAAGTTATCCAAGAATGTCATCATTCTTTCTGTGGCATTCACTGCTAACTACCTAGTTTTATGGAAATATCTCTTTAAAAATAAAGATGTAATGATATGTAATTATAATAAAACATCTGTTGAAATTTAATCAGGATAATAAAGCCTGTAATATGATCCAGTTTTCCTACTTCTCTAAAGGTAATCAGTTTTGCCACTCTCTACCTCAAGAATTCTTAAACTATCTATGTATAACAGGTCGTTTTGATATCGTTTTAGTAGATAAATGGAATTAATCTTAGCTCTTCTTCTTCTTTGTCCGCATCTTTTCCCACTTTCATGTGGGGTTGATGTTTCTGGCCAGCGTTCTCCATCTTAGCTCTATATATCTAAAAAAAAAAAATTTTCAGTTATGGCTGATTACAATTTACTCCCTACTCCTCGTTTTGCAGGGCTACGTAGTTGATACGGAACTCGAAAACAATACAGGCTGCAAGACAGTCTTTGTTGAAACATCGCCAGAGTTTGAGATGGCCATCTACACACTCTGCCTCAGTTACAGATCCAACAACGGAATTCACAACTGTACTTTTGTAAAGAGAGGCTTTTCGATCCTTGTAGTCGAGAAAAAAAATATGAAAAACGTCATCAATACGGCTTATCCGATGATTGATAAGAATTGTGGATGAAGATTAATTTTCACTTTTATATATATATAGTACATTTCAGAGTAAATCAATCTCCTATAACGGAAATATGACAATCAACTATCAAAAAAAAAAAAAAATAAGGATTTTTATGAAAAGTTATTGTGTAATAAAATTCTTCAAGTTCTGATGAGTTTCTGGGTAATTTTTCTCATAGTGATTAAAATTAAAGATGAACAGATATAATGTTTATATATAGTTAACTTTGTTAGGAACAGTATAAAAAACTTGGGAGAATGGAAGCATAAAAGTATTAGGTAGCATTTCCAGAGCTTTAAAACAGCTGTAAATTATTTCTTGTAAACAAATAATGGGGCAGAAAATTACAAATAGGTTAAGCAAGTTTTGTTAGTTTTGGGTTTTTAAAATATTACCGTTTATATCCTTATTACAAGATTGTGAGAAGCGTTCACCATAAACTTATAATATTCAAGTTTTTATTTTGTCGATGATATTTTCATCAAAGTATAGAAAGTATTATTGGTTTATTTGCAAATACACTTATTATCTTCACGATTTATTCTTATTCATCTTTTATTTTCATATATATCTTGCATGATTTATTTCAGTTCTCTTGGATGACTTATTTTAGTTAACCGTTTCGGTTTTTTTCAGGGTTGTCTCTTGCATGATTTATTTCAGTTCTCTTGGATGACTTATTTTAGTTAACCGTTTCGGTTTTTTTAGGGTTGTCTCTTGCATGATTTATTTCAGTTCTCGTGGATGATTTATTTTAGTTAACCGTTTCGGTTTTTTTAGGGTTGTCTCTTGCATGATTTATTTCAGTTCTCGTGGATGATTTATTTTAATTAACCGTTTCGGTTTTTTTAGGGTTGTCTCTTGCATGATTTATTTCAGTTCTCTTGGATGATTTATTTTAGTTAACCGTTTCGGTGTTTTTAGGGTTGTCTCTTGCATGATTTATTTTAGTTCTCTTGGATGATTTATTTTAGTTAACCGTTTCGGTTTTTTTAGGGTTGTCTCTTGCATGATTTATTTTAGTTCTCTTGGATGATTTATTTTAGTTAACCGTTTCGGTTTTTTCAGGGTTGTCTCTTGCATGATTTATTTTAGTTCTCTTGGATGATTTATTTTAGTTAACCGTTTCGGTTTTTTTAGGGTTTTCTCTTGCATGATTTATTTCAGTTCTCTTGGATGATTTATTTTAGTTAACCGTTTCGGTTTTTTTAGGGTTGTCTCTTGCATGATTTATTTCAGTTCTCTTGGATGATTTATTTTAATTAACCGTTTCGGTTTTTTCGTTGGGTTGTCTCTTGCATGATATATTTTAGTTCTCTTGGATGATTTATTTTAGTTAACCGTTTCGGTTTTTTTAGGGTTGTCTCTTGCATGATTTATTTCAGTTCTCTTGGATGATTTATTTTAATTAACCGTTTCGGTTTTTTCGTTGGGCTGTCTCTTGCATGATTTATTTTAGTTCTCTTGGATGATTTATTTTAGTTAACCGTTTCGGTTTTTTTAGGGTTTTCTCTTACATGATTTATTTCAGTTCTCTTGGATGATTTATTTTAGTTAACCGTTTCGGTTTTTTTAGGGTTGTCTCTTGCATGATTTATTTTAGTTCTCTTGGATGATTTATTTTAGTTAACCGTTTCGGTTTTTTTAGGGTTTTCTCTTGCATGATTTATTTCAGTTCTCTTGGATGATTTATTTTAGTTAACCGTTTCGGTTTTTTTAGGGTTGTCTCTTGCATGATTTATTTCAGTTCTCTTGGATGATTTATTTTAATTAACCGTTTCGGTTTTTTCGTTGGGTTGTCTCTTGCATGATATATTTTAGTTCTCTTGGATGATTTATTTTAGTTAACCGTTTCGGTTTTTTTAGGGTTGTCTCTTGCATGATTTATTTCAGTTCTCTTGGATGATTTATTTTAATTAACCGTTTCGGTTTTTTCGTTGGGCTGTCTCTTGCATGATTTATTTTAGTTCTCTTGGATGATTTATTTTAGTTAACCGTTTCGGTTTTTTTAGGGTTTTCTCTTACATGATTTATTTCAGTTCTCTTGGATGATTTATTTTAGTTAACCGTTTCGGTTTTTTTAGGGTTGTCTCTTGCATGATTTATTTTAGTTCTCTTGGATGATTTATTTTAGTTAACCGTTTCGGTTTTTTTAGGGTTGTCTCTTGCATGATTTATTTCAGTTCTCTTGGATGATTTATTTTAGTTAACCGTTTCGGTGTTTTTTTAGGGTTGTCTCTTGCATGATTTATTTTAGTTATCTTGGATGATTTATTTTAGTTAACCGTTTCGGTTTTTTTAGGGTTGTCTCTTGCATGATTTATTTTAGTTCTCTTGGATGATTTATTTTAGTTAACCGTTTCGGTTTTTTTAGGGTTGTCTCTTGCATGATTTATTTCAGTTCTCTTGGATGATTTATTTTAGTTAACCGTTTCGGTTTTTTGGGGGGTTATCCCTTGCATGATTTATTTCAGTTCTCTTGGATGATTTATTTTAGTTAACCGTTTCGGTTTTTTTAGGGTTGTCTCTTGCATGATTTATTTTAGTTCTCTTGGATGATTTATTTTAGTTAACCGTTTCGGTTTTTTTTAGGGTTGTCTCTTGCATGATTTATTTCAGTGCTCTTGGATGATTTATTTTAGTTAACCGTTTCGGTGTTTTTAGGGTTGTCTCTTGCATGATTTATTTCAGTTCTCTTGGATGATTTATTTTAGTTAACCGTTTCGGTTTTTTTTAGGGTTGTCTCTTGCATGATTTATTTCAGTGCTCTTGGATGATTTATTTTAGTTAACCGTTTCGGTGTTTTTAGGGTTGTCTCTTGCATGATTTATTTCAGTTCTCTTGGATGATTTATTTTAGTTAACCGTTTCGGTTTTTTTTAGGGTTGTCTCTTGCATGATTTATTTCAGTGCTCTTGGATGATTTATTTTAGTTAACCGTTTCGGTGTTTTTAGGGTTGTCTCTTGCATGATTTATTTCAGTTCTCTTGGATGATTTATTTTAGTTAACCGTTTCGGTTTTTTTTAGGGTTGTCTCTTGCATGATTTATTTCAGTGCTCTTGGATGATTTATTTTAGTTAACCGTTTCGGTGTTTTTAGGGTTGTCTCTCTCATGATTTATTTGAGCTACCCTCTCCATTTTCTATCCTATCTATCCAGATTCTCTGCTCCAGACATCACGGCAGGTAGACTTCTCCATTACTAATTAGTTATCTGCATGAAATTATTCTTATTTCCTTAAGCAGGGAATTCTAAGAAAAAATATTAACTGATCTTGAGTATAATTTGTGCTTTGAAATTGACCCTCTTTATATACATCTCTCTGTATAACTTTTAAGTATTTGAATAGGAATTTTATTGTCCGAAAGGCACAGCCTTTGCCGAATCTCCTATCATTGAATCATTTATTGCATATGCCAGACAATAAGGCGTTTATTCGTCGGTATATTCCCCTGGAGCCACAATGATACTCTGTATTCTACACAGACACCCTTCAAAATTAATATCGTTTTTCCAGTTCTTATATGACAAATTGGCAACTGAAGATTAGCTTGGCCATGAAGCCCACGCATAGTTTTTCTTATCTGGAGAGACAGGTGAGTGTCTTTTCTCCCTCTCAAACTACCCACCCAATGCCCATTCCAGCCTGAATAACCAAGGTGAAAGCAGCGACAGGATCCCCCTTACAGGAACCCTTCTCCCCCCTCGCATAGAGGAAGAAGCCCCTTCTATCAGTACCAGTGGCAGGGCTTCCTTTATCATTCTTCGCCCTTTGCAGAAGAGTCATAGGGGCGGGCCTAAAAACTCAAAGTTCTCTTTTAGTACGCAGAAGAGTCATAGGGGCAGGCGCAACAAACTCTAAAGTTCTTTCTTATTCACGTATCGGAATCTTAAGTTCCCTTGTGGGCTATGACTGACTGCCTTGGAGCCCCGGTCCGGGTAATCTGCGCACACACACAGAACTTTACGTGATTTGAATTGTTGTCAACATGTGGCCACATTTCCTCCTTACTTGAAACTTAGTTCATATAACTATAGATCATTGTCTGGTTTTGATCATTCGGTTTTGCATGCGGAGTTTTTTCTTTTATATTCATTACGCTTTTTAACTTTTATATGGTATTTGATGTATTTTGATAATATTAATGAACATCGGGCACATTTCAATCGAATCGTGTTATGTTTTATGTTCTTCTGAGTAACGCCTGGTTTTTTGGCATTGAATTTTGCACATCCTGTTAAGATGGCTTTATGAGAATGATGTAATTTTATAGAATAAAGGTTTGAGAAAGGTCAAAGGAATCTCCGATTTTGATTAAACCCAATATGAATGTATTTACTTTATCAACATGTTATTGAGAGTTTAAATTGATTTATATGGTGAATTTTAAATATCATTTATATAGACTCACTCGAATCCCTCTCTCACAGGCAATTTAAACAATCAAATATTCCAACCACATTACTCAAAGGATTTTGAGTTGAAGAAACTGAGTCCTGGATGGTTAGTTGCAAACATAGAATAGAAGTTTATTTTGTGATTTTCTGCGCCGCTAAAGTGAACGCTCATCATTTTAGAATATCTTAAATAAAAGCTGTTCTTTGATTATGGGCTTTTCGTTTCCAGATTGCCATTATACTTCTCCATCTATTTCTGCCGAAAAGTGATTGCAGATAAAGGCTTCAAGAAGTAAGCATCGCACAAGAGTCAAATGCTGAATCTCACACAAATGATAGTGCATATTCAATGAGTGGATATTTGATGCAAGATCAGTTTGTGAATGGAATTGAGCGCCATACAGTAGGCCTACTGATCGTTATCACGTTCTGGGGTCATTGGGTTTTACTTAATTATTGTCTAATATTCTTAGTTGGGATGTTTTATTCCATGCTTGGCCGAGCGATTGAATACTAGGGTGGTACTGGCATTGGTAAACCGAGTAGCCTATATATATATATATATATATATATATATATATATATATATATAATATATATATATATATATATATATATATGTATGTATGTATGTATGTATATATATGTATGCATATATATATATATATAATATATATATATATATATATATATATATATATATATATATCATCATCATCATCATCATCTCCTCTTACACCTATTGCCACAAAGGATCCTGACTAGCATTGCACAATCAAAAACTCTATCTAGCTCCCGTGAGCAGCAGCAGGCCGCAAGCAAATCCAGTGCGAAACCAAACATTAATATGAGCGATCCATTTCTCCTCCGTCCAGACAGCTTATGGAAAAATGGCGTGAAATGCGTCATTGTGCGTCCCTCCTCCCTTTCCGTTTGTTAGACCCGTGTCAGATTATATCAGCCGCACGTGTTATCTCAGACTGAATAGATCATATTATCCAAACACTTCTAAATCAATTAGGAGCTCCGGTAGGGGGAGGAGGGGCATCGCTCTTCCAGCAAAATGTCGAGCTTATTTATGCTAATGGCTCCGTCGGCGGAAAATCCTGGCTTTTGGCGGGTCTGACCGCGTCAAATTTGGCGGGAAAAGCGGGAAGGGGACTTGATGGACTTATTGACTGGGAAGTTAAATGAATTGGCGTCATTTCTCTTAGGTTTTGTTCGTCTGGTGTGTTCTGTGTTGTTCATTTGGTTGTGTCTAATTGCTTTGCTTTAGATGAAAACTTCAATCACTTATTATTATTATTATTATTATTATTATTATTATTATTATTATTATTATTATTATTATTATTATTATTATTATTATTATTGTTGTTGTTGTTGTTGTTGTTGTTGTTGTTGTTAATTTCGAGACTAATTCCCATCACTTGAAGATACAAAAACTCGGAGCAGCTTACGTAACATAATGCGCAAATCCTGAAGGGTCACTTAGTATTCTCTCTCTCTCTCTCC
>NC_090740.1:14254507-14259507 GCF_036898095.1 Palaemon carinicauda | reverse complement strand
GATTGTAAAGTATGGTAACATCTGAATGCAATGGATGATCTGAATTATGAAAAATCTTATGCAACATGCCTAAAGAACTCTCTCTCTCTCTCTCTCTCTCTCTCTCTCTCTCTCTCTCTCTCTCTCTCTCTCTCTCTCTCTCTCTCTCTCCCCGAAAATTATGACCAAGTACTGAGATCGTTACAAAGCTTCATCAATCAAATTGATTCTCATTTCTGTATGAAACACTCGTGTTTTATATAAAGGTCTGAGACAAATTGAAAATTCTATTTCTACTTTCTCTAACTTATCAAATGTACTAAAGCTCTCTAGCTAGTCAAATAATTGTTATAACTTTATTACATTTCCGTGATGCATAAAGGAATAGTACCAGGAACTAAATGGAAATGGATTACAGTAATCTTTTATCTTTCAAAATGGGAAATTCTCCTTGGGAAATACTGCCACTGACAACAAATATTCCAGATATGATATTGGAAGGGCGTTTGTTAAAAAGGGCTTAGAAATTATTCAAGTAACCGGATGTGTAGTATCAGCTAATAAGAAGAAATATAAATGGAACTATATAGATGGTAACGATGATATAAGAGCGAAATTAAAGAATATTAGAGGATTTGAAACGACAATTTTTAAGACAAATTGTAGGATTTATTTCCAAATCTCAACTAATCTATAAAATTACGTCGTAGTCCTATAATTTATTCCACCTAAAGCTGCGTTTACATATATTTTACTGATTGAATCATACGTTTGGCTTTTCGTACACAGATGATATATTTATTTGCTTATTTATCTATTTTTTTCAATTGTTAATTCATTATTCTATAAGCCCTTCGCTCATACAAGACTTAACAACAGAATAGATAAATCTTCCATTTCTACGATAGCAATATGGTAGCAGATAATCATGACTTACTGGAAAGAATAATGATGGAATAACACTAAGAGACAGAGAAAGAACAACATGGATACGAGAGCAAACTAAAGTAGAGGATATTCTAACAACTTGTAAGAAAAAAGAAAGGGACATGGACACAACATATAATGAAAATGAAAGATAATAGGTGGGTGGCCATCAAGAATATCGGAGTGGGTCCCTAGAGATTGCACACACACACACACACACACACACCAAAAAAAAAAAAAATAATTATGAAATAAGAAATTTTGCTGGAACAAACTGGCATAGAATGATCATAAACAGAAGGGAGTGGAAGCACATGTCTAAGGCTTTTATACAGCAGTGGACTAGTAACGGCTGATGATGACATTACTCCGTCTTCTCCTGAGATTCAAACCAAGTTCTCTCATAACCTAAAAGTTAACTTTGTAATTAACTGCAATCTGAAATAAGCCTTGGAGTTATGTGAATCAATAATCTTTCTTACCACTTTATTTGTCTTTATGTTAAAAGAGCCTATCAGTGAAGCCTATTTCACTAATTTATGGTAACACTTTCTTTTAAACGTTTTAAACGTACAGAAGCCTACCATATTTACGTCTTCCTAGTAAGTCTAAGCCTTTTGTTTCATTAGATCATAAAAAATCTAGTTAGTGGAACTGTAGTCTTAACTATTTCTTTTGGGAAGAAAATGTGTTTTTTTTTACATTTAATTCGCAGATGCAAGTATAATTATCTTAAAATAATAATAATAATAATAATAATAATAATAATAATAATAATAATAATAATTATAATAATAATAATAATAATAATAATAATAATAATAATTTTAATAATAGTAATAATAATAATAACTTTAACAACAACAACAACAACAACAACAACAACAATAATAATGATAACAATAATAATAATAATAATAATAATAATAATAAAAATGATGATACTACTACTACTACTACTACTACTACTACTAATAATAATAATAATAATAACAATAATAATAATTTTAATAATAGTAATAATAGTAATAACTTCAACAACAACAACAACACCAACAACAATAATGATGATAACAATAATAACAATAATAATAACAATAAAAATGATACTACTACTACTACTACTACTACTACTACTACTAATAATAATAATAATAATATAGTTATCATGATTATAGCATCAACATAACTTACTAAACGCAGAGTATTAAATGATGATTGGCAAAAGAATGTGGTCTGAATATAACTAGTCTCCAGTTGAATATCATTAGCCTGTGTAATCTAATCAACTCTTAGCTGTAACTCATATCCTACTGAGACACATTGTATGATTTTCGTTTTCTTCTGAAAATAAAGAAATGAAAACAAAATTTGCACTGGCTCTTTTTCCATAAGATGTCTAAATATGGGAATAGTAGTCTGTTTTTAGAATGATATATTGTTAATTTATTCTCATCATTTATTAATTTCCTTATTTCCTTTCCTCACTGGGCTATTTTTCCCTGTTGGAGCCCTTGGGCTTATAGCATCTTGCTTTTCCAACTAGGGTTGTAGCTTGGCTAATAATAATAATAATAATAATAATAATAATAATAATAATAATAATAAAGGTCGCTCATGAATGGCAGAGGCAAGGGACAGTGACATTGCCCTACCGAGCTGGACAATGCCCTAGAGATTGACCATATATACATATGATTAGCGCCCAAGCCCCCTCTCCATCCAAGCTAGAACCAAAGAGGGCCAGGCAATAGCTGCTGACGACTCAGCAGATAAACTTACAGGCTACCCCCAAACGCCCCATCCTTAGCTCACAAGGATGGTGAGGTTGCAGCGACCAAAGAAACTAACGACTTTGAGCGGGACTCGAACCCCAGTCTGGTATTCTCCAGTCAGGGACGTTACAAATCAGATTTTTTTTAAACTGTAACATTTCCGTGAAAGATCATATGAATTGCAGAAATGCAAACACCAGACGTCAAAATAAAAACGTGTAACAGACTGACAATAGGAAAGGAAACAGGGAAATAAATAAACTACAAGAGAAACAATGATCAATTAAAATACAATATCTTATTATATTATTATTTTTATTATTATTATTATTATTAAAAGCCAGGCTACAACCCTACTAGGAAAAGCAAGATGCTATAACGCACAAGGGCTTCAACAGGAAAAAAATAGCCCAGTGAGGATATGAAATAAAGCAATAGATAAGCTACAAGAGAAGTAACAAATAATCAAAGTAAAATATTTTAAGAACTGTAACAACATTAAATTAGATCTTTTATAAATAAACTATAAAAACTTCAAAACAAACAAGAGGAAGAGAAATAAGATAGAACAGCGTACCCAAGTGTACCCTCAAGCAAGAACAGTAACATTAAAATAGACCTTTACTGACAATATTTGGGACATATTTGCGTCCTTGCCTAGTGATTGCCAGACTGGGGTTCGAGTCCCACTCAAACTCTTTAGTTACCTTGGTCGCTGCAACCTCACCCTCCCTGTGACCTAAGGATAGGGAGTTTTGGGGACCCAATAGGTCTATCTGTTGCGTCATTAGCAGCCATTGCCAGGCTCTCCTTGGTCCTAGCTAGGGTGAAGACGGGACTTGAGTGCTGGTCATATGTAATTTGGTCAGTTTCTAGGGCATTTTCCTGCTTGATATGGAAATGGCATTGTCCATTGCCTCTGCCATTCATAAGCGATCCTTAAACCTTTAAAAGTTACTAACTTCATAGAATGTGAGATACAATAAAAACATGGTTTGTAAGCTGAATGAGAAGGAATAAGTGGAACGTTTAAGAAATAAAAGAAGAAATATTGCTCATCATTTGGTATACTGAATATAATTAAAAAAAAAAGTTTTCTTTATTCCTCTTATTATCTATTTCTCGTATAAGTTCTATAGGTATTTTGACTTTTTCTTCAGTTGCCTTGGCCAAACTACTACCTATATTCAGACAGACTGAGGTGGAAAGTTTCTGCTGAAGATATCCAGACCTCTGATTTCACTCGAGCTAAACATTAATTTTACCTTGCTACTTTTGTCATTATTTTACTCCGGCAAAAAATTCAATTTTTTAGTTGATAATCACACAAAACTTAAGAGAAATTCTTAAAGGTAATTGCTTTTCTGTAATCTATGACGATGGTTCGTGAAGTCAACTCAATTTATTTACCTGTCCTCTCCAATTCAGGGGGTTTTGCATTGGAAAATTTATTTGTGTAAAACTAGTCATTCGTTTTTCGGTTCCACAGGAACCACCAAAATATTGGTGACAAAAAAAAAAAAAAAAATGAAATGAAATTAAGCATCTCACCGACCACGAAAATTGACCAAACATCTAAAACCGTATTTTGCATGAATCAATAATATTGAAACAACATATACTGCATTTTTTACAAATTGCAACAAGGATCGTTTTAACTGACCATCAAAATCATAACGAAAACTTTCCCCCAAGAAAGAAAAAAAAGAACGATAGGAGTTCAATAACAGAGCAGTGACGTCATTCACAGGCGACCAATGGGGAATCAGGAAGCTGTGATTTCAGCTGGAACATAAGTTGTAGGAAATGGTGTTTGGGGCGGAGCAACTGCCTCTGGAAAGAGCTAGTAGGGGGGGAGGGGGCTGAGGGGAGAGCGCAGAAGGGGGCCAGTGGATGGGAAGGTCCTAGGGAAGAGGTGAGGAAGAGGGGACAAGGAAAATGTTATTAATAAAGGCACAAGTGTCTGTGTCTCCGTCTGGTTCTGTGTTGGTCAGTGCAAAGACAAGTGCCAAACGGGACTCGGTGTCTGTGGTTTTGAGTTATTGTGTCATCTAGGCAAAATTGTGGTGTTCCAGAGGCAAGCAGTGTAGTGATAAGATATTTTAGATAATAATTTAAGATTCTTTTATAGTGTAACCTTATGCATATATATACATATATATATATATATATATATATATATATATATATATATATATATATATATATATATGTATGTATATATATATATGAATATATACAGTATATATATATGTATATATATATATATATATATATATATATATATATATATATATATATATGTATATATATATATAT
>NC_090740.1:14244507-14247007 GCF_036898095.1 Palaemon carinicauda | reverse complement strand
TTCCTTTACGTGTTTCAATTTCAAACATTGTAATTTTGTTCTGTGTTTTATGGGCCTTAAAAGAAGCTAAGAAAGCTTTTGTATATATTCATTACTGAGCTCTTACTCATTTAAATGGATTAGAGAGTTGTTTACTTTGATGACGTTACTTTGAATGCAGCTCTATGGGAAGTTTAAAGCAGGGTTGCCAAATTTTCTAAGTGAGAAAAGGCCAACTTCTAATCAACAGAAGCTCTAAAAGGCCAACACATTAGTAGAAAAAGGCCAAATATATAGTATTTAAGGGCCGCCTTTTTCGTGTTACTAAAGGCCAACTAATTAAAAAAAAATGGCTAAATTATAGTTTTTTATGGCCTGAAAAAAGACCAAACTGGCACCCCTGATTTAAAGGCCTCAAAAGGGATGCTCGCTTGTTGGAGATGGGACTGGGCGATAGGACGATCAAAGCATAGAAATAATATTTAACAAAGTTTCATGAGGAATTATAGATATGAACGATTGATAAGTTTTTAACGCACGGACATGGAAATGAAAGTCCATTGTGAAACTGAAACCAATTTAAACAAACATTATTGGTCCTGTGAAGGAGTATCACATGAATTTTATGTTTGCATTTAAAAGGGTTGTAACTATAAAGGTTCAGACGTGAACTGGTGAAAGTACTTAAATAGTATAAACTAATGAAACATTTATTTTCATCTGTAGAAATATATCTATTTAATGGAAATGAATATCTATTATGCTCGGAATATATGGATTTTGCATATTTTAAATACAAAAACTAAAAAATATAATAGATTGATCTATTCTTTATATTCTTCTGGAGAGTATTTTTCTGGTTGCCTAGATAATCTTGAACCTAAATCTAATGTGTTAACGGATGATAATTATTACGTCGTGCTTAATAAACTTAGACTATGACACCCGATTACCATTTGATGCAGACATATGTGAGTTTTGAGTGTCAAAAGTTAACAGCTTTGTCTTACTATACCTAATGAATCTAGGTCTACGAAAACTGAAAAGAGAGTATTATGATGATAACCCAATTTTCCTATCCAACAGAATTGAAAATTGCCATTACTTAAGGCTGCTTTGATAGGAGTTATTTGTAAATTGACACTGTAAGAAATGTTTAAGAATAAAACGATAAGAATAACATGGATTTGATAATCACGTAAACAATTACGAAAAATTACCAACAAATTGACATAAACACAAGAGTTCATTGAAATTACTCTTGTCCAGTTGAGACGTCACTCAAGGATTTCAAGTGTTCACATCAAGAGCTTGAACAGGTCCCAGTCGTGAACAACCCTGTTGAACGACGCAACGACGGTGGGCGGTATGGCTACGGGGTGTCTGGGGCGGCCCCTCCCCACATACCACCCATCCGGGGAACATCCACCCACCAACCTCTGGGACATCACATCCACAGGTCAGTTATTTTGATTATTGTTTGTGCCCTGATTGTATCTGTAAATAGTCATGCTTGACATTGAGCTTTAAAGAACCTGGCGAGGAAGTATCCTGATTATTTGATTTATTGTATACTTCAAATTAGTCTGGATTTGTGGGGCGTTGTCTGAGGGCAAGGTGTTGAAGGAAGGGGCATGGGGAAGCCTGATGGATCCCCCTGGACACTATCAAACCAGCATAGATGATTAGGCAATGCAGATTTAACTATTTTCAAATTGGCTAGGTCACAAAAATTGCTAAAATTCGTTAAAGGAAAACGATCCAATAGAGCTATCTCTCATGTAGTTATACGAAACGATGACACATTTTCTTCCTCTTTGTTATTAATTTTCAGTAATCTGTCTCTGCAAGGCCTTAAAGCAGGGGTGGCCAACCTTTTGTTTCCCATGCACCATTTTTTTTTCACTTCTAATTCAGATACGCCACTCAACCTTTAACCCCATTTTAATCCTTTTTCTTTTTTTTTCATAATTATTTTGCCTCTATACGAAGAAAAATAAGAAAAAAAATCATAAAAAAAGAAAAAGGAAAATAAAAAATATGATAGACAGAATTATTCGGTTTATAAAGAAGTTTTGGTGGTATCATTTTCAATACAATTAGTGTCATATTAGTGGAGAAAATTCTACCTGAATTTATTTTGAAAATCGTGATTTTTGCTAATAAATCAAAAAATTTTGATCAAATGACTTGAAACTTGTATATGATGAAGGTATTATATATCTTTAAATTCTAAAACATATATAGCAATGGTGTATGTTGAATAATTAGAAACTTTTTTTATTTCTTCTAGAAATCAGTATTACAGTATTAGTATTATTTTTTTAAGAGCAGGCATATTTTTTTTCTTTTATTATCTCTGGGGGTATACTGTAATGCACCACTTGTAATCGTGCAATCCGTAACTGTTGGCCAACCCTGCTTTCTTTTCTAAAAATGGGAGACTGATATAGCGTACGTCAATTCTTGAGTCCTTACGTTATATTATGTTATATCGAAACGGTAAAAGTAAATGACGATA
>NC_090740.1:14232007-14237007 GCF_036898095.1 Palaemon carinicauda | reverse complement strand
TTCCAGCTCACCGTACATAACATCCAATGTTCTCGCCTTTTCTTATTTCTAATATATATTTGTACCTTTCTTTATCCACTTGGTAACCATAATCATCACAGATATTTTTTGCTTCATTTTTGGCATTAACCATTTCTCTTCACCACTAGGTTTCCTTATTGTCATGAAGTTTCTTTGCTGATGTTATTCCACCATTCTTGCACTCCATCTAGCAATACAACTTCACACAATACTCTCTCCTTAAATTCCTGCCTCGCTTCCTCATCTTGTGTCAGCTTCCAGCTTACTGGTGGGACGTATGCAGGCTAACCCTTTGCTGCATTCATTATTTCAAAATCCAGCACTAACCCCATGTTCTGTGCTACAACACACTCTCCACTTAAATATTTACAATTTCTCACCTCTCAGACATGATCTCTTGTACATGAAGTCAATTTGACTTTCTCTTGGCCCATTCTTGTATGTAATATACGGATTTTATTGCTTTTTAAACTAGGTGTTGATAATATCCAAATCGAATGACACTGCATAGTCCACAACTCTCTCTCTCTCTCTCTCTCTCTCTCTCTCTCTCTCTCTCTCTCTCTCTCTCTCTCTCTCTCTCTCACCCACCATTTACCTCATCACTTCTATCTCTGGTCCTCCATACATGCTCATTAATGACACCATCAATAATTAATCTCTCTTCTATTGGTATTTCATTCAACAACCATAGCTCTATCAATTGTCCTCTTCATGTTTATTATGCTGTCTTTTAGGCCTTTTTTTTTATAAGATTATTGCCGCACCATTTCTACCTCCCTAATTTGCTCCCCTAAATAGCAATTTATATCCACATCCCATCTCTCTTACTCCTCCATCCAGTCTCCAGCACATACTAAATGTTAATCCCTCTTCTCTCCATGAGACCCACTATCTCTTCCCTTTCCAGTCATCGACTCTACATTCAACGTTCCAACTCCTAGAGCTACCACCATCTCCCTTCTGGTCACTCTTCTTCTCCCATTAGTCCCAGGGGGCAGGTGATACCTATGTAGTAACCTAAAATGACCGTATTCGAAATATCGGTCATTCTCTCCCTTGAACGATGTTACCTATCGTTATCTACAGTATATCAATTTATTCTTAAATGGCACTTTTTCTTTTTTACACCCTTGCACTGAATTTTGATAAAGAACCTATCTAAAGACGACTGCTTTTGCGTTTTCTTTTAAGTGACATGAGAATGGGGGTAAAATTCGCTTGAACTCCGTGTGAAAACTTTTTTTTTTTTTCTCTAGATTATGGATGCCATATGACTGATTTTATGCTCGTTTCGTTACTACTTGTCCACAAAAAAACATTAGCATACACAAGGAAATTCTTGTTTGTAGACCGATACAGTGCTCGTAGTTGGAGTTACTCATAAACTAATATGAAATACTACCGCTAGAGTTATTGGGCCCTTTGACTGGCCGGATAGAATGACATTGGATCTCTCTCTGGTTACGGCTCTTTGTTTCGGCTCTTTGTTTCTTTGCCTGCACATACACCGAATAATCTAGCCTAATCTTTCCACACACTCCTCTGGTCTCATACAATTGTCAACATTGATATTACCAAACAATTCTTCTTCGCTCAAGTGGTTATCTACTGCATTGTAATGTTCAGTTGCAATTTTCCTCTGGGTTATGGTAGAAGAGGCTCCTTAGCTATGGTAAGCAGTTCTTTTAGGAGAAGGACACTCCAAAATCACACCATTGTTCTCTAGTCTTGGGTAATAGATTTGCCATAGCCTTTATACCATGGTCTTCCACTGTCTTGCGTTAGAGTTCTCTTGATTGAGGGTATACTCGGGCACACTATTCTATCTTATTTCTCTTACTCTTGTTTTTCTAAAAGTTATTTTAGTTTATATATGAAATAATTATCTTAATGTTGTTACTGTTCTTAGAATATCTTATTTTAATCGTTCATTACTTCTCTTATAGTTTATTCCCTTATTTCCTTTCCCCAATGGGCTATTTATCCATGTTGGATCCCTTGGGTTTACAGCATCTTGCTTTTCCAACTAGGGTTGTAGCTTAGCAATTAATAATAATAATAATAATAATAATAATGATAATAATAATAATAATAATAATAATAATAATAATATATGTACATATTTAAATACACTTGCATATAATTAACTAACAAAATTATTCCAAATAAGTTAAAATGAAAAGGCACAACAAATGCTTTAAATGAAATATGATTCTGCAAAAATATAGAAAAATTTGTACTAATTTACATGAAGGGGGATACATTTACAAGAAATTATCAAAAAATATTATTTTGAGATTTTTAAGAATAATTTTCAGAGAAGTAACCAATGGAACAAGGATGATCTGTTGAAATTTGTCAGTGATTCAGATCCGATAAGAATCTGCGACTGTTTGCTCCGATTTCAAGAGTGGTTAGTTACTTTACTTGCTTACTTTAAGGGCTGTTTTCTGGTCCTATGAAGGAGGGGAACCCTACTCTCTACAGGACATCCACTGTCATTTTATCATATTCGTTCAAAGTATTCAACATTTCACATCACGTATAGGTTTTTTACTGTTAAATCGTCACTATCGACGCACTCGCAGAATAAGAAAAAGTCTTCAGTTTCCTCTTGAAAGCCTTAATATCTTCAATCATTCGGATGTCTCGTGGGAGCCTTTTTTTATAGTTTTGGTAACTATTCTCGTGTCAACACGAGTTAAATAAGTTTAGGTGGTTATCGTATGGAAGGTCGTCTTGGTAGGTACAGTGTTACCGGCTTTGAGATGAAAACTAAATGTGCAGTCACTTTATGATCAGTTGTATTAAAAATGACCTAAGGTCTTTTACTCCTAATGGTTGTTAAGAAAAAAGGAAAATAAGGAGATGAGGTAATGAAGAAAGTTTATCAAACGAGAAAAGGCTATAACTTTAAGAGAATCGTTTGTCAACAAAGTTAAATAAGTAGAGTTGACTTAAATAATTCTGTTACACTTCCCGGGAAGCTAAGGAGACGTCTGACAGCTGTACTGTATACTGTATTGTAGCAGGTAACGCTGTGTTTAGCAAAATAGAAACTGTTGGCAACGCTGTCCGTAAAAACAAAAGTAGCTTAGTTTGTGAACACGGATTCAAAAGCATTTTTCTTCATTTTACAAAGTGCTGTTCGCAAGATAACTATAGTTTTCTATACAGCCCTTCGTAAAATCAATAAGAATGCTTTTGATCTTGTGCTTGAAAGCTTAGCTACTTAGGTTTCCAAGCAGCGCTGCCAACAGTTTCCCCTTTGCTAAATACAGCTTTACCTGCTGCGATATACAGCTGTCATATGCCTCCTTATCTTCCCGTGGAGTGTACCGGAATTATTGAAGCCAACTGTACCGAGTAATCTTTCGTTCCTTAAGATTGGTAACGTCTCTGACTAGTGATCGCCAGACGGGGGTTCGAGTCCCGCTCAGACTCGTTAGTTCCTTTAGTAGTGTGTTTGAGGGAACCTCTAGGTCTATTTGCTGAGTCATCAGCAGCCATTTCCTGGCCCTCCATGGTCCTAGCTTGGGTGTAGAGGGGGCTTGGGCGCTGATCTTATGATATATGGTCAATCTCTAGGGCAATGTCCTGCTTGCTAGGGCAATGTCACTGTCCCTTGCCTCTGCCATTCATGAGTGGCCTTTGAACCTTTAAAAGACAAACAAAATGACACCTTTTGAAAGATCCTTCAAGAACAGTAAACTTACAATTGATTATTCTTTCTTCAGAGTTTGGATACGAAGTGACATACGGAGGAGGAGGAGGTGTCTACGGTGGAGGGGGTGGGGGCCCCGGGCTGATGTGGGACGCAGGTGGCCCCGGGGCCCCTTTAGCACACTATCCACCTCATGACGCTGCCTTTGCAGCTGCTGCAGCTGCTGCATTGCCTCTGCATGATCTATGGCCTTCCCATCATCCCTTCAGGGGTCAGTGCGTTATGTCTCACAGGTAAAAGAATTGATCATTAACTTTTTTTTTTATTTCCATTTTAATTGATTTCAGAAATAGTAACGTACGCATTTATTTATTATTTCAATATTCTCGGTTGTTCCTGTTTTTTTTTTCTTTTTGCTGATGCTGTGTTGCTTAAAGGGGATATGTAGCCTTGTTATCTGGCTAATATTAACAAGGGCAGTCAACAGGACGTCATGATAAATATTGATAGGGAAATTCGTCGAACTTTGACTTCTTTCTAATTTAATTTAGTTCTCACAATTTTCTTTAGCAAAACTTAATCTGCTTTTGATTTTCCCGGATTTATTCTTTACCATCTGAAATGAAATATTTCTTTATAGACTTCTATGCAACGACCGATTTATAATGATCGATGAGAGAAGACTGCGGGCGGAGACGTCCTTAGTGTTTGCAAGGCCTGCAACGTCACCGTACGTTTCAATGCTTAATTAAACTTCGTTTATGATACTTACACTAAATTTTGATGATCTCGTAATTATGACTTCCTCTTTTTCAGCGTTTTTAGTTGTTTTAGTTTTTATCTTTTAGTCCTTCAAATATTTACCAATCAATATTTGAGTCTTCATATGAAAAAACCTTCACAATGGTTGGTCCTTTAAATGGTTACCATTCAATATTTGAGTCTTCATAGAAAAAACATTCACAATGCTTGGTCCTTTAAATGGTTACCAATCAATCTTTTGAGTCCTTATAGAGAAAAAAAACACATTCACAATGGTTGGTCCTTCAAATATTTACCAATCAATCTTCTGAATCTTTCTAGGAAAATGAGTAAACAGTGATTGGTCCTTTAAGTAGTTACCAATCAATCTTTGTGTCTTTATAAGAAAAACATTCCACAATGGTTGGTCCTTTAAATAGTTACCAGTAAATCTTCGAGTCTTTATAAAAATTGTATAGAATGGCTGTAAGCCTATCATGAAAATTTACCTCTATAGGTTTTTTTATAATCTTGTAATCATGACTTCCTCTTTTTCAGCGTTTTCAGTTTT
>NC_090740.1:14089507-14227007 GCF_036898095.1 Palaemon carinicauda | reverse complement strand
TATATTTTTTTAAGTTATTACGCCCAGTGTCCTTATTCCTTTGCTGTCAACTACTGTTTCGATAGAAAATAAAAACTATTTATGATTTCTTTACCACCCACTTCAGCAGAGTTCTTCAACTTTGCTTTCAAAGGGAACCAAATGTATAGTAGTAGCCTATAGGGTTAGGATCGGTAAGGAAATATTTCAAGTGAAAAGGGATGATAAGCTTTAATCATATTTAATATATACTGTAACACACTCACATAATATATGTATATGTATATATATACTATATATATATATATATAATATATATATATATAATATATATATATATATATGTATATATATACATATATAATATATATATATATATATATATACAGTATATATATATATATATATAATATATATACATTATATATTTAATACATATATCTACATACAATATATATATATATATATATATATATATATATATATATATTTATATATATATATATATATCTATATATATATATATATATATATATATGTATTTATATATATATATCTATATATATATATATATATATATATATATATATATATATATATATTATACGTATATATATTATGTATATATATGTATGTATGTATGTATGTATGTATGTATGTATGTATGTCGTACTGATAATAACATGTAGAAAATGTAAATACAGTCTTTTAAGAATTTTCCGTTTACGAAAATAGAAAATATTGAAGAAACTTGTAGCAATTTGTTTGGCATCCGTAGAAGCTCATAGATCATTGTCCTAAACCAGTAGTTGGAACACTTAGCGTATTTATATACTCGCTTCAGAAGGCAAGTTTATTTATTTGCGTATTTTCTCGTTCAATTATCTTATGCTGTTCAATTCTCGCAAATTTAATGAGATTATCTAGTCATACTCACTGAAGAGAGCTGATAGCTGTGGTTAAATCAGCCTATTTTACCAGGCTTAATATTAGTTTGGTTTAAGTGGAAGAACACAAAATTAAACACCCACTACACAGGACAATTCAAATGATTAAAATCTAAGAAGACAGTGAGGAAATGAGATAAATAAAAAAAAAAAAAAACAGTTCGATTGGATAGATTTGGGCTAAGACATCTGTCATATTTGTTAATATCTACGGTACCGTTTTCTTTGCAAATAACACATTGAAAGTGTAATTTTACTATTGTAAATTAATTCTACTTTGAGGGCGCACAAGAAAATATCAAGCAATACTTTCCAATCTCCTTTTCCACTCTCTTTTGTGTTTATTATTAAATAGGTATGGGATATATATCCTTATTGCAGTAATCGGTGTTTGTAAGTGACGGAAATTGGTCACTGTAATGCCTTAGATACTAACAGTTTTGATTAATGTAGTAAATATAATCTATCTCTGCTTTATAGATTTTTTCTTAATGAAAGCAAATGACTGCTACCTTTTTTGTATATGTTGGTTGTTTTGAATAAAAAAGACATTAAGATAAAAGTACTTGAAAGAGTGTAACATTCTATATTTCAAATGGTGTAAAGTAAGCAATACTCTTTTTCGTAGGTATTTGCAAATGAGCTGAAAATTACATGGGTTCGAAACATGAATGAGAGAGAGAGAGAGAGAGAGAGAGAGAGAGAGAGAGAGAGAGAGAGAGAGAGAGAGAGAGAGAGAGAGAGAGAGAGAGAGAGAGAAACCTTATCATTTGATGTGGCAAATTAATTTTGATAAAAAAAAATTAATTTTTACGGTAACTAATACCAATATGTAATATCAACGTCTTCCATTGCCTGCCATTCACTTCCTTGTACATAGCATATTTCAATTATTCTTAATATCATAGATTTAATATTTCTAAGCAACTCACAAGACTCGAAGTCAGTAAAGAAATCTCGTGAACTGCTCAATATTACTTTGGGTTCTGAGATATATCATGATGAAAACATTTGCCAGAAACATCTAGAATTAGAAATTAAGTGTAATTTTATTTAGTAGAATTACAATTTAGGTTATTTTAGTTAAGCCTCTTTATTTATGAAAGCATACATGTTATCAATATGTTTTCTTATATCTTAATGATATAGTCCTTGCAGGTTTAACAACGAAAAAATGTCTTCCATGAATGTTGTATTGTAAAAGCCATCGGGTAAATATAAGTATCAAGCCAAATATAGTATTATTACCCTTAATAATTCTAAAACTACAAACGGATTAAATCGAATATTGGTGGTGCAAATTCATTCATAAATATAACCAATTTTGAAATTGATTTCTTATTTTGTCTAGCGATACAAGCCTAAATCCTTTAACACACAATAGTCTTAGACACTGTCGGAGAAGGACGGTCATTAGTAGTGCTCCCGTTAAAAAGGAAAACAAACTCGGTAGACGACGTTGAGTCTAGCTAGTTTAAGATCACGTTCTACGAGTTTCTACCGGCTGCATGTCGATGAAATCAAGATCTACAATAGTATTATAGTCCTTGACTATTGTCTACTAGATTTGTATGAATGCAACCTTTGGCTTGACATGACTGACGTCACTGACTGAGACCTTTAAATTTTAATCTGCGCGCCGGCTGACTTCTTTCTGCAGACTTTGGATGACCCAATTATTGATGATGGAGCTGTGTGTGAGGATTAAGCATTGTCGAGTAGTGACTCTAATCTTACGACGGAGCCTTTTAGAAAGTCGAAGAAGAAGGAAAAGAGAAAAACAAAGTTCACAAGGAGTCGAAGCATAAGGAGCTTCAGCCAATATTTGTGAGGAAAACAAGGCTATTGATTTGGCTAACAAGAGGAAAAGGGTGAGTGATAATGAACTTGTATTGCAAAGTAACGATAATGAAGATAAGGTGAGATACTATATGAACACAGAAAGGAAGCGATTGTATTTTCCACGTTCACTCGAGATTTATTACAATAACAAACTACAGTGGACATTTCAACTATATAGAAACCCCCCGGAGTTTGAAGAATTATTTAAGGAAGGTCAATATAGAGAATGTGTTACTGTTAAAGATGAAAAGGCTGTGAAGTATTTAACCACCACTTGGTTTGATGGTATTGTTTTGGAAAATCGTAAGGAGGAAGAAAAATTAACTAAAATTATTACTTTTGGTATTTCATTGTGTTTGGATCTTGACCTTAAATTAAACGATGAGCGAATTGTTTGGACTAAGCGGAGAGAGGTTAAAGAAAGGGAGTTGGGGAGATGTGGTATGTCCTAAACCCAGTCGATAAAGGTTAAGGTTAAAGGTGTCCGGTTTCAGTTCAAGTTTCACCAGAAAAGATACTCACCAGAACGTCAGCTATGAAAGCCCAACCACAACTGTGGTGCCCAAACGCAGCAGTGGCCTCCCCAGTAAACAGCTTAAACTCACGATCCCGAGCGGGGATCGATCTGCCACCATGCAAATGCTAGGCGAACACGTTTCCACTGTACTAGCGTTATGATGATGTGAAGTTCCGGAGAGGATTTTTGTTTCTTGTATTGGTTATAGAAGGGTATCAGTATTTAATGAGCCTCCCACCATAAATGTAGTAAATGGGGCCATTTAGCATACAAGTTCCAAAATGATTATAGGTGTAGGTTATGTAGCAAGCCCCACGACTCAAAGAAATGCCTGCAAGAAATTAAGGATAATGTTATAATTATTCCAAAATGTTGCAACTTTGGAGAAGAGCATAACGCGAATTTATGGTTATGCAAAAAAAAAAAAAAAAAAAAAAAAAAAAAAAAAAAAAAAACAGTAGGCGTAACCAAAGTAATAGATTCCTCACCGAAGAGACCTCAGAATTGTTTAGATTCGAGTAGTCTAACAGCTCCAGTGATTAATGTTTGGGGACGCCGGAGTGAAGAACACAATTATTCAATTAGGAATCTTCAGTTAGAAATAAATAAGGTAAATAATTTGATTTTAACTATGCAAGGTCAGATCGATAAGATTAGTCAATTTGAAGGTATATTATCTGAGAATAGTCAAGGTGCGACTGCACCTGCTAAAGATATTCGCCGTTTAGCTGCGCATAAGATAAATTTCCTTATGTCCTCGTTTAGGCTATAAGACTTCAGATAAAGGATATACTTCAGATAACAAGGTTTATATACAAAAACATCAATTCGAAAATAAAGAATTATAAGTTGGTGCTAACCAGTGGGTCGACTAACTGCTTTTAAGTGGCTGATTCAGTGTCATCAAGATCTTCGCAGTGAGGTTGAAGTTCACGCTGATGTAGTTGTTTTGCAGGAGATAGGGGTAAAGGATGCTGCCTTTCAATTTACCAGGATATTAAAGTTTTGAATTACTTGCAAGCCTAGAGGAAAACATCAGAGGGTTAATTACACTTATTAAGAACTGCATTACTGCTATTTTATGCGAGTCTGGTATGAATAATGGTCCAGAGTTTGTGTCCTTGAAATTGTATGTTAACGATTGGTTTATATATATATATATATATATATATATATATATATATATATATATATATATATATATACATATATATACATATATATATATATATATATATATATATATATATATATATATATATATATATATATATATATATATATATATATATATATATATATAACATTAACGCGTATGTTCATAGTGATATGCTGAATATTGAAATTTGCTTGTTTGTATTTTTGAAGAAAAATGTTTACTACTACTATCTATTTCAAGGCCCATAACACCTTCCCTTTTTAATATAACTAATGAATAAGGCCTCTGATTAATGTGAAATCGAAACCACAAGAGTTTGAGACACCGACCTAATTAAGAAAAATGGAATCAAGGTCATCTCAATTTTGTGGGCATGTTATAGCGGGATACTATAAGTCAAAGAAGGTCCAATAGTGAAAAATAGCCCAGCAAGGAAAGGAAATAAGGGAATAAATAAACTACACGAGAAGTAGTAAAGAATTTTAAGGTAAATAGTAACCTTAGAAATATATTTGTTTGAACTTCTGAAATACCAAAGATCCAACTGCCTGATAAGGATAATCATTCCACAATCTGGTCACATACGGAATAAAACTACTAGAATATTGCGTAGTATTGAGCCTTATGATAGAGAAGGCATGCCTCTTAGCATTACCCTTGTACATAGTACTACGTACAAGATGGTAGAGATTGGAAATATCTGAATGCAAAGGATGGTCAGATTTATGAAAAGTCTTATGCAACATACACCAGGAAGTCAAATGAACGACGGTGCCAGATATTATTATTTAGATCAAGAATAAGAAATATAATAGACGGCAAATTTGTGTCCAAAATATTGAGATGAAAGTCGGTTGGTGAAGAAAAGACAGGAGAACAATACTCAAAACAAGGTAGAATGAAGGAACCAAAAATATTTTTCAGAATAGATTGATTACCAAAAATCATCAAAGTGTTTCTCAATAAGTCGATTTTTGTGCAATTGAAGAAGCAGACCAATGTCTCAATAATTTATATATTTAATTCTATATATCACAATACTATGTACCAAGATCCAAGAAACTATAATTGACTCGAGATAACGTACGCGGTCAATAGATTGACGTCAGCTGGTTCAGTTGAGACCCCATGTTCTACTCGTGTGTGGGACTCACGTGTGTAGGACGTGGGGTCTTTGGATAGTAGACATTTGAATGATTTGATGAAGGCTCTTCTTACTGGAGAGAAGGGGTGAAAACAAAGCTGGGTCGCCAAGGGGAACACAGAAGACGGACAGGATGATTATGAAATGAATTCAGCCAGAAGCACTCGAGCGAAGATCGACCGGGGAGTCCGGCGCTGAAGTCTAGGGACACAGGGTGCCACAATTCATTATAAGCTAAACCCGACGGCTGATACCTCTTTACAAGGTCTATGGACCTTGCCTCTTTAGTCTTGGAGAATTATTTTGACGTAAGTAAGATTTGTTCAATATTTTGTAGCTTTCACACACGACTAGAAAACTATTGACCAATTTCTACAGCCCTCGCCTGGTAGAGGGAAAACATGCCATCTGACTCAAATTTTGCTTGCGTGTCACCGGCATTGTTATTTAGCACCGATGGATGAAAAAAAATACATAAACAAAAGAACCCATTTAGCTTAGAAATTCTTCTACGAAATTTAATTCAGTGGGCTAAGGGATTTAAGAAATTCTATGAGGATGGGCAGTGCTAGGTCTGATGAATTACTGGGCATCGAGACACCATTAATAAAGAAACTCATCAGATATGAGAGATGCCATCCAAGTTAGTCAGCGTTAATCTTTGACTTTACGTTATTCTATTACGGAATTTTTTTTTATTGAAAACCTGAAAATTTTTAATAATATATCTCCACATTCCATCGGTCAATTCGTTATAGATTTTTGCAAAGTTTTTACCAATTGTCTAAAAGGATACAAAAAAAAAAAAAAAAGTAAAATAATATTTTTGTTTATTAACATAGTATCATATAATCCTAAGATTAAAATGATGAAATGTATTATAAAATGACATTTGACTCAGATTATATGAGAACATTGGAGGTACACTAATAACAGGAAATTGATGGTATTGGTTATTTTTAATGACAGATTGAAACATTGATAGCTTTACTGTTTTTTAACAGATAGGAAAGGTAGGTGAAAGAAGAATTGATAGAAGTTAGCTATAGCTAGCTAAATCATGGCAGAGAATAGTTTGACAACTGAAGTATTAGGAAAAGTAATGTAAAGTGTGATTTTGACCACTATTACTGTTGGTCTCAACGACCAGTCTATTAATAACTGAATTTTGATGTAGAAGCCTCATGCCCAATTGAGCTTCGATAATGATGCAATTTAAAACTTTCTTTACGTACACAGCTTGCAAAGGGTCGATATATCCTTTCATTCATAGGTCAAATCTGATGCAACTTGTTCATGTTAATTACCACTCTCTTGAAGACGTTTGCAAGCAGCTTCTGTCTCTCATTTAATGTCTTACTTTTTTTCTGCAGGAAAACAAATTATATGTATATATATATATATGTATATACTTATATATATATATATATATATATATATATATATATATATATATATATGTATATATATATATATATATATATATATATATATATATATATATATATATATATATATATGTGTGTGTGTGTGTGTGTGTGTGTGTATTTTCCCAAGATTTATTTTTTCTTCAGAATTAATTTTTTTGGTATGAAAATAAAATTCTTGTTCTAAATTTTCACTTTAATTCAATATTAGCATTTTTTTTTTTCAAATATTCCTCAAGATTAGCCAAGAAAGTGCGTTGATTCCATAGTATCCTCAAGGTTTTTATGTCGTCTAACTTTTTCGATTTTTAACAATTTAATCTTACTTCTTTCCCTACTGATATTCTGTTTTATGTTATTTACATGTATTAATTGGAATTTGCAGTCTGGCATATAACAACAGATATAACTAATGCCAATTATACACATTTACATACCTACACACAATTTGTATTCATATAAACAAAATCAACAGCAAAACGTAATATGTATTATTTCAAGAGGGTCTGCCCCTCTCTTTTATTCTTCTCCTGTACTTCACTTTCTCCCTATTTCCTTAATCTTTCCCATCCCGAGTACCTGCCTTTGAGCTATAAACTGGATTGTATCCAGGGGTACTCTTCCTTTCCCCATATTCCCCACTTCCCTATCATTATTATTATTATTATTATTATTATTATTATTATTATTATTATTATTATTATTATTAAGTGAGTTATAAAATAGAATTTGGATAACTAAATTAGTACCTGATTCCTGTTACTTAGGAGTAGATGTACTGTTGAGCCTAAGTAACTGATAAACCTTTGTAATAGTGTGTGGGTAATACCATAGCCTCTATACCATGGTCTTCCATTGTCTTGGGGTAGAGTTCTCTTGCTTGACGGTACACTCGGGCATACTATTCTATCTTATTTCTCTTCCTCTTGTTTAATTTTTAAGTTTTTATGGTTTATATATGAAAGGTATATTTGGATGTTATTACTGTTCTTAAAATATTTCATTTTAATTGTTTTTACTTCTCTTGCAGTTAATTTATTACTTTATATCCTTTCCTTAATGGGCCATTTTCCCTGTTGAAACCCATGGGTTTATAACATTCTGTTTTTCCAACTAGGGTTGTAGCTTAGCAAATAATAATAATAATAATAATAATAATAATAATAATAATAATAATAATAATAATAATAATAATAATAATAATAATAATAATAATAATAAATTCCTAATGGTTGCTGAATTTTATGAATATTCGTGATATTCAGCGTTGATATTTTCGTTAATTAGTGTTAACGCATTTCTTTATATCTAAATTTCTAGGTTCAAGTACGAAAATATTCAAGTGGAAGAATTTCATCAGGGTTATAAGGAAGATGGTTACCTGTTGCTCAGTGGCTGATAATTCCCATCGACGAGTTATTAACCAGACAGCAATATGAAGAAATTCTTGATAAAGTCCCGATTACATCGTCGAGGAAACATCTACTACCGGATCACTTGTGAGTATACCTTGCCATGTACAACTCTTCTCTTCATAACTCAAAAGTTACTCTACTTACTTACTTTAAGGGCTGCTTTTCCGGTCCTGTAGAACAGGGGAACCCTACTCTCTCAGGACCTAAACGGTCGTTTTATGATGTTCATTCTTGAGCATTTAACGTATCACAATGCGTATTGCTCGCTTACTGTTAGATCATCACTATCGAAACATGCGCAGATTACGAAAGTCTTCAGTTTCTTCTTGAAAGCCTTAATATCTTCAATTATTTGGATGTCTCGTGGGAGCTCATTGTATAGTCTAGGGGCCGTATATTTAAAAGCTCTAGAGCCTATAGTAGACATGGATCTAGGTTCTAATAGTTTGAAGCCACCTATAACTATTCTCGTGTAAGGGCGATTTGTTGGTTGCACAATATGTAGCGATTTTCTATATATCGTTATCAGTAAACTGTTTGCGGAACAGAATTATAACATACGTAGTCTTTTAGACTGGCCTGTAAAATATTTTGAGCTTAATCCTATCAGTATGGGAAACACTGAAACCGAAAAGAAGGATGAATTGTCATTGTCAACCGTTATTGGATTTGTGACGAACCGAGAGAAGGTTGTGACTCAAAGACAATGTGAAAGCAACTGAGTAAATTTATTATAGAACACTCTCCTTTATATACAAAAGCTTAAAGCAACAAGAATTTTCATGTTTGAAAAACAGACACTGTTACAGAGGAGAATAGCAGACATGTTTAATCTGGTTCATTTTAGTGCGAGGGAAGAGCGAAGGTACAAGCATATTATATACACAAAATGAACTATGTACGATCGTGTGACACACGGTTGGTACAGATTCAATTCCAAAAAGGCTAAGAGGTGCGATTGACAATGATGGAGGTCATAATGTACATTGAAATCATCTTTTCTTATAAATATCTATGTTATAGTCTACGCTTAAGCCATTATGAACATAATGTATAGTCTGATCTTTATAAAAAGAATGGAAACTTTATACTATTATACCAAAGGAATAACTATTTATATCATACGAAAGGAATCTATATTTACTTAATAATAGTCTACTTCATATTCACTGTGATAATGTGGTCCAAAAAATTCTGTTATTCTTCGAATAATTACATTATACTTGAAATGCAACAAAATACGAATTACAGGCATGCAGTTTCTTCACAATCTATGCTAGATAAATAAAAGTATTTATTTGAATACCGAATAATAGCCACGTGTTACTTAATATCTCACTTAAACCACCAAACAAAATTAATCGGTCATTTAGACAAGATTTTAAAGTTAATCCTATTCCTTATGACGTCACAAAGACTTATTTTCCTTGATAAAATCAATTATTTGGTAATTAGAATTTATTCCTATGGTAGGATATACTATAAAAACATATTAAAAGGGATTGCCTCTATATATTTTGAAAAAAATGTAAATAATTCCATTAAAAACAAAAAATCTTTGGCTCCGTTCTCAGTAGCTAGTGCCAGGGTGTAATTTCATTGAGATTTTGGCTAGTTTTCTGAATAGCAACGCATAAGTGCTCAGAACTCCATCTGGGCGATACATTCCAGTCCTCTGATTGGCTATAACTTCCTCAGCTGTGATTGGTTGTTGCATTTCTTCACTATAGCATCACACATGCACATCGTAATCAAAACGGCCAATCATTCCTTCGAATAATTTATGCTATATTTGAAAAGTCACAAATACGAATTGCAGTCATGTATTGTAGTTCGTTCACTATACAAGTGTGATAAGATGATAGTATTTATTAAATTATCGAATATTACCACGTGTTAGTCAATACCTCACTCAAACCAGCAAACAGAATTAATCAGTCATCTAGACACACACGCCTTGATAGTGGATCCTAACTCCTTATGACGTCACAAAAACGTATTTTTCTTAATAGAAATTATTATTTGGTAATTACTATGTATCCCTCTGCTAAAATATGCAATTGAAACATCTTATAAGGGACCGCCTCTAGATATTTGGAGGAAAAATTATCTCTAATTCCCTTAAAAAAAAAAAAAAATCTGTAGGTCCGTCTCACATAACAAAAGTGTTTGAAAGCAATTTTATAGAAATTTGGACAAGTTTTTCAAACACCAGCTCATAATTCCCTGGAACTCTCTCTTGGCGGGATATTCCAGTCGTCTGATTGGCTGTATCTTCTCAGCTGTGATTGGTTGTTGCCTTTGTTTACAAATCCACATGCACACATCTAACATCGTAGCCATAACCCAGTTAATTATTCTTTCGAAAATGACATATTTATTTAGCTTACGCATTTGAACAAGCTTTATTGTCTATTTTATCATTAAATCAATATTATGTTGAGTTTGTTTTAATATGAATTTTTAATTTTAGTTTTTAATTTATCTGCAATAAGTATAGGTACTTCACCTGTACCTAGTTGAACTCATTCATAAAATGAGAGATTGTTTGACGTCACCAATCACGTCACCAATCACGGGAGAGGACGAATCAGCCAACGACACTTCGGATATTTCCCGCTAAAGAAACGCATAAGGTGAGAGAGCTCCTCTATCAAATGTATTGCTGTTGGTGAAAGAGTAAAATTCACGCGAGATATTTCGTTCAAAACGCTCTAGCTTAGGTTTTTTGTTTCATTCTATTTTTTATTCTATAACATGCAAGATATATTTATTGCTAAATTAAATTTTTAATTTTAAGTCATCATTTATCTGAAATATGTAGGCCTACTGTATACTGATTGTATTTTATCACTTCCCTTTAGGACGACATATTTCCGATATGATTTGGTAATCGTTTATTTGTTCAATTAACGCCTACCTGAAATGTAACAAAATACGAATTAAAATTACGTAGTAACTTTGCCATTTAAGCTCAATATAATAATAAAAACTCACTCAAACGAACAAACAAAAGCAAAGACGAGTTGTAAAATTCATCCTACTCATGATGATGTCACAAAGGCGTACTTTTTTTTTTTTAAAATAAAAATAATGATTCAGTAATCAGAATCCATTCCTCTGATGAAATATGTTATCAAAATATCTTATAAGGGATTGCCTATATATTTTGAGGAAAATTTATCTTTAATTCCCTCAAAAATTAAAAATCTTCAGCTGTGATGGTCGGTTCCCTTCAGTTACAACAGCTTAACACTCAGACGCACACACACATCTAACATCGTAGCCAAAAGCACTGGCAAGTATTCTTTCTAATATGACATATTTATATAAGTTTTGCCTTTCAACATGATTCATAATTTATTGTATTACCAAATCAATAACCTTTTTTTAATGTTATTTTCATAAAATATAAAACTTTTAATCCATAATTTATCTAAAATATCTATTGGTATTTCGCCCTTACCCGGTTGAATAATTCATAAAATACGTTGCGGAGACGTCACATACAACCAACTACCAATCACAATAGAGGACGAGTCAGCCAATGAGACAACAGATATTTCCTGGAAAAAATGGCATAATGTGTGATGGTTCCAATGGTTTATTTGCCAAGAGGGGGTTCCGGTGACATAGGTTACTGTTAAAAGAAAACTGCCAGAAATTACATAAAATTATATTTAAATAGTCTAACTATGGGTGACGGAGCTGAAGATTTTTAGGAACAATCCTTACTAGATGTTTTAGATCATATTTCATTAGAGGAATAATTTATGATTACCAAATCATCTATATTGACGTCTCTGTGACGTCATAGCGAGTAGGATGAATCTTGTAGATTGTCTAAATGACTGATTAATCTCTTTGCTTGGTTCGAGCAGTGGTGCCAGATATGGGAATTTTTCCCTAGATTTGGGAATTTATCCCTACATTTGGGAATTTATCTTTAGACTTGGGAATTTTAGATGACTGGTGACGATATTCTGTACATATTTCTATGAAGAAGAAACAGAGATGAGTAAACCTTTATATTGTTTCAATTAGTTTACTTACAATTACATGACGTATAGTGAGTAATTTCTGAATTAGAAGAAAATATATTTCTGGAAATGGGGATTTTTGGGTGGTTTTGGGAATTTTTCATCACGAGTTCTAGGGAATTTAGACTAACCCATCTGGCAACACTGGGTTCGAGTGAGGTACTGAGTAACTCCTGATAGATTCTATCATCACATCGAGCTAAATAGTGTAGGAATTACATGAATTTAGTTCCCATTTTGTTATATTTAAAGCAAATTGAACAGATCATTAGTAAATCATTATCTTCATTAGGAAATAAGTCGTTGTATTTATTAGAAAATACGTCGTAAAGCTTAAATAGTATCAGTAGGCCTATGCATATTTCAGGTAAATTACGACTTTGAAAATTGCAAATTTCGTGGAAACAAACTTGGCGGTAAATTCCAGTCCTCTGATTGGTTATAACTTCCTCAACTGTGATTGGTAGTTGCCCTCGCTTACTCTAGCTTAACAGACAAACACACGCACATTAACATCGTAACCAGAACAGAGGCAAGTATTCCTTCGAATGCGACGTATTTACTTAACATATACCCTTTAATAAGATTTATTATGTATTTATTATTGAATATTAATAATTCAATATAAAAAAGATTGTAAAAATTAAATTATTTTAGTAAAAATTTATCTGCATCTAGTATAGGTACTTCACCGCTATTGTATGATTCATGACGTCACATGCAACCACCAATCAGAGCTTAGAAAGAATCAGCCAATGAGACGCCAGATATTTCCCGCTAAATATGCATAAGGCGAGAGAGTTCCTTAAGTTTATGGGCTGCTGCAAGAACTTAGCGGGGTATTCTAGTCCTCTGATTGGTTATAACTTCCTCAACTGTGATTGGTAGTTGCCTTCGCTTACTCCAGCCTAACAGACAAACACACGCACATTAACATCGTAACCAGAGCAGAGGCAAGTATTCCTTCGAATATGACATATTTACTTGACATACATCCTTTAATAAGATTTATTATGTATTTCTTATTGAATACAAATAATTCAATATAAAAAAATCATAAAATTTCATTTTTTTTAGTAAAAATTTATCTGCATCTAGTATAGGTACTTCACCGCCAGTGTATGATTCATGACGTCATATACAACCACCAATCAGAGCTTAGAAAGAATCAGCCAATGAGACGCCAGAGGTTTCCCGCTAAAATGCATAAGGCGAGAGGGTTCCTCTAGATTATGTGCTACTGTTGACAAACGAGTCAAATTCACGCACCCTTTATCAACAGCAACTCAGTCTAAGAACTCTTTCTTAGCGGGATATTCCAGTCCTCTGATTGGTTATAACTTCCTCAAATGTGATTGGTAGTTGCCTTCGCTTACTACAGCTTAACGAACAAACACACGCACATTAACATTATAACCAGAGCAGAGTCAAGTATTCCTTCGAATATGACGTATTTACTTAACATATGCCCTTCAAAAAGATTTATTATCTATTTTTTATAATGTTAATTATCTAATAAAGTTGTTTTTAAGTGAAAAATATTTTTTTTAGTGAAACTTTATCTGTATTAAGTATAGGTACTTCACCGCTATTGGGTTTCATTCATCAAAATACGATTGTATGACGTCACATACAACCACCAATCAGAGCTTAGAAAGAATCAGCTAATGAGACGCTAGATATTTCCCGCTAAAAATTGCATAAGGCGGGGTATTCCAGTCCTCTGATTGGTTATAACTTCCTCAACTGTGATTGGTAGTTGCCTTCGCTCACTCCAGCTTAACAGACAAACACACGCACATTAACATCGTGACCAGAGCAGAGGTAAGTATTCCTTCGTATGTGACGTATTTACTTAACGTATGACCTTTAACAAGATTTATTATCTATTTATTATTATACATTAATAATTCAGTAAAAAAAAAAAACGTAAAAATTCATTTTTTTCAGTAAAAAATTTTATGCATCTAGTATAGATACTTCACCGCTAGTGTACTATTCATGACGTCACATACAACCACCAATCAGAGCTTAGAAAAAATCAGCCAATGAGAATCTAGAGATTTCCCGCTAAAATGCATAAGGCGAGAGGGTTCCTCAAGATTATGTGCTACTGTTGACAAACGAGTCAAATTCACGCACCATTTATCAATAGCAACTCATAAGTCTAAGAACTCTTTCTTAGCGGGATATTCCAGTCCTCTGATTGGTTATAACTTCCTCAACTGTGATTGGTAGTTGCCTTTGCTTACTCCAGCTTAACGGACATACGCACACACAGTAACATCGTAGCCAGAGCAGAGTCAAGAAGTATTCCTTCGAATGTGACGTATTTACTTAACATATGCCCTTCAACAAGATTTATTATCTATTTATTTTAATATTAATCATGTAATGGAGTTTTTTTTAAATAGAAATTATTTTTTTAGTGAAACTTTATCTGTATTAAGCATAGGTACTTCACCGCTATTGGGTTTCATTCATAAAAATAGGATTGCATGACGTCACATACAACCACCAATCAGAACTTAGAAAGAATCAGCCAATGAGATGCCAGATATTTCCCGCTTAAAATTCATAAGGTGAGAGGGTTCCTCGAGTTTATGGGTTGCTGTTGACGAACGAGTCAAATTCACGCACAATTTATCAACAGCATCTCATAAAGTCTCGGAACTCTTTCTTGATAGTTTGCGTGTTTACTACAGCTTAACAGACAAACATATGCACATCTGACATCGTAGCCAGAGCAGAGTCAAGTATTCCTTCGAATATGACTGTTATTTAATATTCAACAAGATCCACTATTTTTATTAATTACGTAATTGATAAATATTTGAAGTTTATTTCCATATCTGATGATGATGATTATTATTATTATTATTATTATTATTATTATTATTATTATTATTATTATTATTATTATTATTATTATTATTATTACAAGGCAGACTACAAAGCTCAAAAATAGTTTGAGAACCAAAATTCTTCAAGTCTATGGGACCTAATAGAGGGAAAGCATTTAGTACGGAAGAAGAAACAGAAAAAAAAAATAAATTAGATATAATATAGTCTAACAATATGACCATGATTATGGGGGCGAAGGAATTTGAAATTATCATTTCCCGATCGAAAATTGTAACATATCTTTTGGAACATCAGAGAATAATTAGTAGAATAATTGGTTCACTCTAAAATAGAAATGAAAATTTTGACTAGCATATTGTACATGATACCTAATGCATTGTTTAGATCAACATACACTGTCTATTTCATAGTAAATTTTTTTGTGAATAAGGATTCAATAAGACTTTTTAAATTTATTTTTTACATATCATTTTCATACAGGTAACGAATTGTTTACTTATTGAATATTGAATATTAGATTTTTTCCGTTTTTTTTTTTTCATGGTTCATTGCGTAACCAACAGATGTCACTGGTTTTGTAGTGGTGACGTAATGTCTTTTGAAAGTAACTGTTTCCTTGAAGATTCCTTGTTAGTCTCTCGACCAATCAGGAGCCGTTTTCGCATTCTTCGTCTCGAAATAATGACGAAGACCCTTCTGATTGGTTGAGAGTTGGAAGAAAGCCGGCAGAATGGAACTGTAAACGGTAGGAAATCAGGAAGCAGTGTCAGTGCGCGTTGTGGTTGAGTCATATCCTCACATTGATTTGGCAGCTGAAGCTATTTGCATATCGTGTGTGAATCTTCTGTTTTAGACTTGTCGTTCCAGTGATCGTCGCCATTTTGTGGGCTCGTGGTGTGAAGGTAAGCTCATTTTTTCACAAATTTGGTGTTCATGGTTTGTGAAAGTTAAGAGATTCTGTGTTTTGGGAATGACTTTTTAAAATTGGGTTGCAGTTTTGTATAGAGGTATTTTTATATCTATGGAATATATAGCTAGGATTCTTGATTGCTGGAAGATGCCAGTTAACCTCGTAAAGTGTTTAGTAACGAACGATTTAGTTGATACACAATGTAGTTTACCCTATCAGTTTATTGAAAGAAGAAATTCCTACTACTGGACCTTTCTAACCGGCTCAGTGTCTTGAATCTGCCTAATTCTTATTATTGGTTTTAAGTGGCGAGCCTAAGTCTTTTGCCCAGTAGTAAGCATATTGATTGGGGTAATTAGAAACTGCTAATCTTATAAGGCTTTCAACTAATTCATTAAAAATTTTGGGTTTATATTTACTATACACGTGCAAAGCCAAATTTGGATAAAAATCTTTCATTTTCAGTTTTATATTTTGAACCGTTTAGCATTCCGTGCACTGCAAAACTTGGCAATTTTTTCTTTTGATATGGTTTCCTTAAGTGGAATTTATTGGACAGGTTTTAGAACTTTTATATAACCCATGCGTGTTTTCTTAGAGTAATTTGTCTTGAATTTTTAGCGTAAGTTCCGTTTCGGTTTTTTAATGGGCTATTGTGAATTTATAGTGAATGTTGCTTTGATTTTTTAAACTGGAATGTCCAAGATTGCTGTCTTAATTAACAATGTAATTTTCAGAGATAAATTAAATTTTGGTAGGTTCTCAATCGTACTTGTGTAGTGATTTGAGTTAACATATTTTGATAATCGATAAATCTTAGCGAGTGCTGAAAGGTCTGTATAGCTTCTTTAAGAGTCCAAGTTGCATTATGTAGATAGGTAAAGTTTTGACTTAAGTGTAACTTTGGTTGCAAAGTTTTCCAAGTAATTAATTCTATGGTTACTTTAGTTTTCTCGTATCATTGGCGTATTGGGATTTTTAGCTGCCTATCTATTATGAAAGTGGTCTTGGTGGTTAGATTTGATGTATAAAGGAGGCAAGTCTCTTATAATAGTGGTGAGGTGTTAAATCTAAAGATTTTGGCAATAATGTTATGAGAGAGTAGAGCAAAGTGTTAATCTTCTTTTTGGATTAAGTTGATTTAGGAGAGACCCATTTTCAGTTTTATAAGTCTTAGATTTTGTTCTCGAATATTTCAATGATTAGGCTTAACACATTTTTAAGTCTGGAAAAATATAGCAGGAATTTGGTAGTCTTTATAGGTAAATTTCTCTAGTTTTCTAGCCTTTAGGTTTGAGTAATGTTAAAAATAGCTTGAGCTTAGTTAGCGAGTACTGTTACAAATCTCAAAACAGTAGTAATTGATGCTGTGTGAAATATCTTTGTCCTGAGTTTCATCAATTTTTCAAGTTGAGAGCTTTGGAAGTGAAGATAAATGTCTGATTTACCACAGTGCAGGAATGAAGTTATTTTACCACAATGCAATATTAAGAGATAAAATTTATTCCATATATCCAGATTTATCCTTCTATACTTTGATGTACCGTCTATAGTGAAGTTTTGTTGTTGTGATTTGATTTAAAGCTTAGCTACATTATATTGCTGCTTGGACCTTTTGGCCAATGTTTTAGTAACTTTGTCATATAATTACTCTTCCTTGGGATATGTCAGGATTTTTGTTTTAAATCCATAATCTACACGGTTAAGTTAAATCTCGTTATTTTTGTGCTTTTCAAGTTTTAAATTTTACTAAAATGTCAAATTGCATCTTTTAATATGTCAAATGAGTAAGCTCTACATGTTTTTGAGTTTGTGCATGTCTTAAAGTTTACTTATGTGATACTAAGTCTTATTTTTTTTTCAGGCTGTGATGCAGTGTCACTTATGGGTGTGGATAAATCGCAACTAGTCATTATAAATGGTTCATGATTCTCTCGGCAGATTTCTCCAAATTACGAAGCAAGAAAGAACGGAGGATGCAAGGACCCTACGTGTTCGAAACTGCACGTAGGTTCCAAGCATCATCCGTTCTTTTGTATCGTAATTTGGAGAAAGCTGGTGAGAGAGAATGGACGACATTACTAGTTGTGGTTTATCCACACTCAAAAAGGGAGAAGGTGACCAACCAAACCACACGCATCAGGGAGGAAGAAACGTTTAAAGCTGCTGCTTTTATTACCTAGAACAATCTAAGAGTCGCAAGCTAAAGGGAGAAGGAGGCCTATAGGAGAGCTATAGGGAGAAGAGTTATTACTGTAATAAGCACTATAGATATGACCTAATTACTATAGGCCAATAAACAAAATTACGGACAGTTTTGTTTAAAAAAAATTACGGACAGTTTTGTTTAAAATTTGTTTTTTTACGGACAGTTTTGTTTAAAATTTGTACTATGTATAAAATTGTACTTTACCTTAACGGTAAAGAGTATGGACAAAACAAATTACTAGTTTGATTATTGTTTTTTATTTCTCTTATCAATTACATAGTTGTGGTTCATTTGATTGTTGTTCTTATCACTTTAACGTTGGTAGTTCATTTGATTGTTTCTTATCACTTTAACGTTGCTCACCGTCGTCTTCTTCTTGAGACTACTCAGTACGGTTACAAACTCTTGTAGCACGTCAGTGGCGTGGTCGATATGGTGTTTGCGTCCCACCTCAGTGGTCACCTTCGATTCTTGGCCATTCTATTGGGGAGTGGGAGATGTGTATTTCTGGTGATTAACTTCACTCTCTCGACGTGGTTCGGAAGTCACATAAAGCCGTTGGTCCCGTTACTGAATAACCCACTGGTTCCATGCAACGTAAAAGCACCATACAAACAAAATTACTTGGGGTTGTAGCCCTTCATCTTGGCAATAAGATTGAGAAGTTCCCCAGTCTTACTTTTCAACCGTACCTGAAAGAAAGATTAAAATATCTTGTTACAATGGTCATTATAGTAAAAATTTCATTATTACAGCCTCTTTGATTTGAAAGAAATAAAGCTACAAAATTCATCAAGCCCAGTAAATTTCTATTTAAAAATTTTGTAACGATTATTATATACATAATTAAACAACTTTGCAATTTCCTAAAACTGGAAAGAAATAGAAATTACCGAAGTTGCTCTGCCAAATTAATTGGAACTACCAGCTTTCAGTAGATGTGAAAAGCCTTATAATAAATACAAGAACTAAAAGTAAATTTTACCTTTCAATAGTACCTTCACTGTTTTTCTAACAGTATCTTGACTGAGTTTATCCATTCAAAGCGTAATTTAACTTGCACGATATTCAATCTGAAATAATGTAGTAATTACTTAGTTTTCAGATGCTTTAATGGCTTGCCTCTAACCTTAATACCCCCAAAATTAGCCAAATACTTGAGTGGGTTCAAACCTTACTGATCTTAGTAAAATATCTCCAACAAACTAACCATCCTGGACATACAATTCTACTGCATTCATCAAGCATGTTTTCCTTAAAGTAAAATGGAGATTTTTATATTAAGATTTAACTTGAAGCTTTGTAATATCTATTCACGCACGTGATAGTTTGTAAATTTTCCTATTGCAAACTTTCTTAATCAAGTCAATAACTTACGGTAATTAAAGTTTTAATTAGAATTTACACAACTCCATACACCCTAAAAAACTAGATTTGTTTCACATTTGTATGCATGTGCTATATAAAATTCAATTTTGTAATTAGTATAAAAAGCTTTCATCTTTTCTGCCATTGTTTCTACAGGTAACGAAGATAAAGTTAAAGATTTTACTCACTTATACCCATCCGCCAATTGCACCGGTGAATTATCAGCAAATTACTCTTCAATCAATGTCATTCCACAAGACCATAAGTCTCTTATTGGTGAAAATCTGAAGACTTCAATGGTACCAAATACAGTGTATTTTGTTTCCGTATAAGCTCCTGTCATTAAGGTTGCCTTTTGCCTTTGTACCTGGCAAAGAAATTTGGCATTGGTGTACAAATATTAAGCAAAATCTCCGGTAACCCTTAAATATAACATTTGAAAAGTTTAAATTGCAATGAAGCCCAAACTGCAATGAAACCTAAATTAAAGTATTCTTCATACATGCAAAGATCTTGTATGTAGGTATGTAACACTAACAGCATATTACATTTCTATTACCACCCTGCCTAAATATTTTAATATAAGCTTTATTAAGTGTCTTTCTATTATACCCCCTTACACACACAATCCATTTCTAAAGCACCTAGTAAACACCAGCTACTTTAGTATGGACCCGCAATTTTCGCCTCCATAGACAACAATGAGGCAGAGTGAAAACATTAGAATTCTCAAAAAGAACAGCTCCCTAAGGGGTAGTTCCCAAAGAGTTAACCTTCGAAAATCACTTCTAAAATCAAACTGCAACGTTTAAATTAAACATCTCGCCAAATTGTGAAACTTTATACACATTTTACGTGTTTTATTAGTTATTAAATAAAATTTCAATCTAAATTTACCTCAAGCAATCAAAGTCGAACTTAACCAAAATTCACAAGGAATCTAAATATATCACGAAAGGTCTTGAGAAAGTAAATAACCTCGTGTGCGTTAGACCGAAATCAGCCTCTTGCGAGAGTAAACCTCATGTGTTAAGACCAAAATCAGCCTCTTGAGTAAATAACCTCGTGTACGGTAAAGACCGAAATCAGCCTCTTGAGAAAGTAAACCTCAAGAACAAAATCAACCTCTTGAGATGGTAAATAACCTCATATGTTAAGACCAAAATCAGCCTCTTGAAATGGTAAATAACCTCATGTGTCAAGACCAAAATCAGCCTCAAATAGTAAATAACCTTGTGTAGACCAAAATCAGACTCTTGAGATGGTAAATAACCTCGTGTTAAAGACCAAAATCAGCCTCTTGAGATGGTAAATAACCTCATGTGTTAAAGACCAAAATCAGCCTCTTGATTAAGTAAATAACCTCATGTGTTAAGACCAAAATCAGTCTCTTGATTAAGTAAATGACCTCATGTGTTAAGACCAAAATCAGCCTCTTTAGATAAATAACCTCATGTGTTAAGACTAAAATCAGCCTCTTGAGATGGTAAATAACCATGTTAAGACCAAAATCAGCCTCTTGAGAAAGTAAATAACCTCATGTGTTAAGACCAAAATCAGCCTCTTGAGAAAGTAAATAACCTCATGTGTTAAGACCAAAATCAGTCTCTTGATTAAGTAAATTACCATGTGTTAAGACCAAAATCAGCCTCTTTAGATGGTAAATAACCTCATGTGTTAAGACTAAAATCAGCCTCTTGAGATAGTAAATAACCGTGTTAAGACCAAAATCCGTCTCTCAAGAAAGTAAATAACCTCATGTGTTAGGACCAAAATCAGCCTCTTGAGATGGTAAATAACCTCGTGTTAAGACCAAAATCAGCCTCTTGAGAAAGTACATAACCTCATGTGTTAAGACCAAAATCAGTCTCTTGATTAAGTAAATAACCTCGTGTTAAGACTAAAATCAGCCTCTTGAGATGGTAAATAACCTCGTGTTAAGACCAAAATCAGCCTCTTGAGATGGTAAATAACCATGTGTTAAGACCAAAATCAGCCTCTTGAGATGGTAAATAACCTCATGTGTTAAGACTAAAATCAGCCTCCTAAGATGGTAAATAACCGTGTTAAAGACAAAAATCAGTCTTAAGTAAATAACCTCATGTGCTAAGACCAAAATCAGTCTCTTGATGAAGTAAATAATAACCTCATGTGTTAAGACCAAATTCAGCCTTAAGGGCAGTTCATATTTTGTTAACACTTTCATATATAGAAAACCAGTATCTTAAAAACTGAGTAAAAAAAACTAAGCTGAAAGTTTAAAAAGTATCTTACAAAATCTGTAAATTCAAATCGATTCACGTAGAGATGAACAAATATAGAACAAAGGGGAAATCAAGAACAACAAAAACCAAGTCATTTGCAGAGATTAAAATGAAATAAGGTTTTTCTTTGCCTATTGATAGGACAAATTACCTGAAAATCAATTTAGTCAAAATGCCTATAAATTCAAACTATCTAATTATGATTAGTACCTATCGAACATTTTTCATAATATCCAAATAAATTTATGTACGAGAAAATTTGGTTATCAAGACTACCAAAGACAAATTCTAGAAATATGAAAAATACTGGGAATACAAACTAGATACCTAAATCAATACATTAAGATGAAACCTGTCAAGAAATGTGGAAGGAAAAATCTATACGAATCTCTGAAATTTAAGTGTTGAAAGGAAAGCTTTCTAAATAAGTGTCTACAGAAATTCAACCGCAAAAGGTCACCGAAATTGCTGGAACATTACACTTAGGAGAATTACAAATCAATACAGTTGTGTAGCATTAACCAAAATCCCTCAACCTAACTCGCAGTTGAAAGAAACCAACCAAAATCAATATTCACAAAGTAACCACTGCCTCAAAGAAACCAAGAGTATGCGAAGAAAAAATATGACCAGAAGAAATCTCAGTACGGAAAAAGATAAGACGACCAGGACAACACAATGGACAGAAGAAATGATTAGTACAGCAGATAAGAGACTAAAAAAACTCATTACTTGATAATTAAAAAAAAAAAAATAAAGAACTTGTGATAAAAAGATGAGATCAGAAAAAAACTGAAAAATAAGATTGGAAAATTACATTAAAAACCAAATAGCATTAATAATATGTAAACCGCTATTTCATATATTCTAATATCAAACATATATAGTAACTTCTAATGTGAACTAAAAGTATTTTTGCTACAATAAACCTTTATTAATGAAATTTACAGTTTTGTAGTATTTTCCATCATTTCTTTCCAGGTCATTTCGTTCTTGACTTCTCTCTTAATCTGTTGCTTTACTGTTGGCATTTTAACGTTCAGCTTCTATGTAATTCCCTTATTTTCTAGTTTCAAACACGAGTTTTTAATACACCTGGAAGAAATCAAAGCATATAGTGTACATATTAAATCTTTAGAATAGTCAATTCTTTTTAGTGAGGCAGATTTGCACAGACTCGCAGTAGTGCCCTTTTAGCTTGGAAAAGATACCTGATGGCTGATTGGTTGGACAAGATCATTTTGACCAATCAGATAGCAGAAAACATTTCCCAGCTAAAAGGGCACCGCTGCGAGTCGGTGCAAATGAGTCATTAAAAAAATAAGAGTATAGTTTATCTTTGGCAGAAGTAGACCTACTCCTTACTTTGCAAGTATCAAGCAATATTGTTCTATCTTTGGCAGTAGGAGGCCTACTCTTTACTTTGCAAGTATCAAGCAATATTGTTCTATCTTTGCCAGAATAGGCCTACTCTTTACTTAGCAGGTATCAAGCAATATTGTGCTTTGGCAGAAGTAGGCCTACTCTTTACTTGGCAAGTATCAAGCAATATTAAACTAAAAGTCTCATATTTCACTTTGGATCAGATTAAAAGTTTAATAAAAAGAATTATGGAGTAATCGAAAATGCATTAGAAATTCCTCTTACCTTTCAAAATTGATATAATATAATTATCCTTCTACCCATTGATAAACCAGTATTTCTTTTGTATGAAGCCGAACATCTGAATAATCTGAAAAAAGAAAAAGATTCAATACCTTACATGTTTTACACATTCACAATCTTGCAAGTTTTACACATTCACATCTTACATGTTGTACACATTCACAATCATGCACGTTATACACATTCACAGTCTTACACGTTATACCCATTAACATTCTTAAAAGTTACTCATTAGCAATCTTAAAAGTTTAACATATTCACATCTTACATGTTGTACACTAACATCTTACATGTTGTACACTTTCACATCTTAAATGTTATACACATTCACAATCACACGTTATACACATTCAAAATCTTACAAGTTGTACAATCTTACAAGTTGTACAATCTTACAAGTTACAAATTGGCAATTTTACAAGTAACATCCAATCACAATCTTAGGCACATCGTGCAAGCACTTTCACAAATTTTATCTTCCTTTTGCGGGAAGGGCATTCGTTATATGATTAATCTTTTCTTGAGTGACAGGCAAATATGTTTAACAGCTCAAAATTAATTTAAAACCCTAAAATCTATAATATACAACCACCACCACAAAGGCAGCAGTTTTTAGTCCACTGCATCAGAAATATCCTCCTTATTCAAGTTTGATGGTGACAGTGGAGCCTTAAGTCTGATCTTTCACTTCAAACAAACTTGTAGTAAAGGTTTTACAAGTGTCTTGTTTTCTATCTACCTTCAATTTTAAGATTTCGTTCTGTTATAGCAGACAGTAGCAGAATTCAGTTGCATTTACATTATCACCAAAATATCTGCCCATCAAAACAAGTCAGAATTGCGCACTGGTAACTAATATCAAACAATATGTTCAAATATAGAAGCTTTTACAAGTAAATAATTTCCTGCTTGAGCCGGGTACCTAATGAACATTTAATTTATTACAATTCTTGCTAATTATTATATTCCCAATTTATGTACTTAAGATATGAAAAGTTGCGACTGATTAAAAGATGCGACCAAGTAATTCAAAGATTATAAAACTAGATTTTTTTTTTTTTCGCCAGGAATAACTTCCAATTAAATTGGCCATATTATAATTCCCAATTTTAAACAATTTTCATGCTTTAAAGTTGATTTTAAATTGGCATTTTTTTTTTCAAATTATTTGCATAATAGCCATAAAGCTAAACAAAGGTCAAGTAAAGTTTATCCACCTACCCGTAGTGAAGGTTTTGAATTTGTGGTCAATTTTCCAAATAAATATTATCGATTCATTTACTCCACTTCAGCCGAATGAAATCTATCTTTTTAAAAATTACCCTGGTTCGTATGAATGTAGTTGCCCGTTCACAGCGTCAGGCCCTCAGCCAGTATGGTCATTAACAATCTGGAAAAGAAAATGCATTAATGTGTGCAAATATTTCTGTCACTAAAAGACTTCATTTGAAGACATTCATTACCAGCGAGAATATCATTATTTGCTGAGCTACAACCCTAGTTGGAAAAGAATTATGCTATAAGCACAGGGGCTCCAAAAGGGAAAATAGCCCAGTGAGGAAAAAAAGCAACTAAAGAAAATATTTCAAGAACAGTTAAAATATTTCCTATGTAAACTATAAAAACTAACAAGAGTTAAAGAAAAACGATAGAATAGTGTGCCCGAGTGTACCCTCAAGGAAGAAAACGATGCTACTATAGCGTGATATCTACCATACTACTCTAATCCTAACCCAAGCAAAGCCTTGCACTAAACTCGTTGGCGCTGATCCAAAACCTGTGTGATGCAGGAAATTTAATGTAATAAATCAAAAGCCTTTCAAATGGAAACAAGCAAAAGTAATAAGACGGCTTACAATAATCTTCACAAGTATAACCAAAGGCCCTAAGCCTTCACAACTGTCTTCACCAAAGGCCCTAGGCCTTCACAACTGTCTTCACCAAAGGCCCTAGGCCTTCACAACTGTCTTCACCAAAGGCCCTAGGCCTTCACAACTGTCTTCACCAAAGGCCCTAGGCCTTCACAACTGTCTTCACCAAAGGCCCTAGGCCTTCACAACTGTCTTCACCAAAGGCCCTAGGCCTTCACAACTGTCTTCACCAAAGGCCCTAGGCCTTCACAACTGTCTTCACCAAAGGCCCTAGGCCTTCACAACTGTCTTCACCAAAGGCCCTAGGCCTTCACAACTGTCTTCACCAAAGGCTCTAGGCCTTCACAACTGTCTTAACCAAAGCTCTAGGCCTTCACAACTGTCTTAACCAAAGCTCTAGGCCTTCACAACTGTCTTAACCAAGGCTCTAGGTCTTCACAACTGTCTTAACCAAGGCTCTAGGCCTTCACAACTGTCTTAACCAAGGCTCTAGGCCTTCACAACTGTCTTAACCAAGGCTCTAGGCCTTCACAACTGTCTTAACCAAGGCTCTAGGCCTTCACAACTGTCTTAAGCAACTGTCTTAACTAAAGGCTTTAGGCCTTCACAACTGTCTTAACGAAAGGCTTTAGGCCTTCACAACTGTCTTAACCAAAGGCTCTAGGCCTTCACAACTGTCTTAACCAAAGGCTCCAGGCCTTCGCAACTGTCTTAACCAAAGGCTCCAGGCCTTCGCAACTGTCTTAACCAAAGGCTCCAGGCCTTCGCAACTGTCTTAACCAAAGGCTCCAGGCCTTCGCAACTGTCTTAACCAAAGGCTCCAGGCCTTCGCAACTGTCTTAACCAAAGGCTCCAGGCCTTCGCAACTGTCTTAACCAAAGGCTCCAGGCCTTCGCAACTGTCTTAACCAAAGGCTCCAGGCCTTCGCAACTGTCTTAACCAAAGGCTCCAGGCCTTCGCAACTGTCTTAACCAAAGGCTCCAGGCCTTCGCAACTGTCTTAACCAAAGGCTCCAGGCCTTCACAACTGTCTTAACTAAAGGCTTTAGGCCTTCACAACTGTCTTAAGCAACTGTCTTAACCAAAGGTTTTAGGCCTTCACAACTGTCTTAACCAAAGGCTTTAGGCCTTCACAACTGTCTTAACCAAAGGCTCTAGGCCTTCACTTCGCAACTGTCTTAACCAAAGGCTCCAGGCCTTCACAACTGTCTTAACCAAAGGCTCCAGGCCTTTGCAACTGCCTTAACCAGAGGCTCCAGGCCTTCGCAACTGCCTTAACCAGAGGCCCCAGGCCTTCGCAACTGCCTTAACCAGAGGCTCCAGGCCTTCGCAACTGCCTTAACCAGAGGCCCCAGGCCTTCGCAACTGCCTTAACCAGAGGCTCCAGGCCTTCGCAACTGCCTTAACCAAAGGCTCTAGGCCAGGGCTATTCAACTGGCGGCCCGCAGTCCGAATCCGGACCTTCTGAGTGTTGTAGTTGGACCCCAGGCCGCGGCAAAAAGCAAAAAGTGCAATTTCTCAAACTAAATTCGTAATGTGGTATTTTGATTTTTTTTTTTAATTTAAAAATTCATTTTATTTTCTTAGAGGGAATGTTCATATCCTGTTAAGTTTTAAAAGAGGTATTTTTTAATTATTAAAATACCATAATATGAAACAGTATTTCATTTTAGAACTCTCAATTTCAGTTGTTTTTATAGAGAAAAACATTCAAGTCTTGCTATACTTTAGGTATAAAATTTAATACTTTAATTTCCACGTTTTGAAAATATGTATAAATAAAACAAACAGTGAATATGAAATTAATAAAAATCATGGTTTACTACCCTGTTCTCGAAATGGTTGTTTTATTTTCATGATTTCATGTAATAAAAATTTCCGGACCTATGTATACAGTGGAACTTATCTAACTGGACCTTTCCTCATAATAGTTGAGTAGCCCTGCCTTCGCAACTGTCTTAACCAAAGGCTCTAGGCCTTCGCAACTGTCTTAACCAAAGGCTCTAGGCCTTCGCAACTGTCTTAACCAAAGGCTCTAGGCCTTCGCAACTGTCTTAACCAAAGGCTCTAGGCCTTCGCAACTGTCTTAACCAAAGGCTCTAGGCCTTCGCAACTGTCTTAACCAAAGGCTCTAAGCCTTCGCAACTGTCTTAACCAAAGGCTCTAAGCCTTCGCAACTGTCTTAACCAAAGGCTCTAAGCCTTCGCAACTGTCTTAACCAAAGGCTCTAAGCCTTCGCAACTGTCTTAACCAAAGGCTCTAAGCCTTCGCAACTGTCTTAACCAAAGGCTCTAAGCCTTCGCAACTGTCTTAACCAAAGGCTCTAAGCCTTCGCAACTGTCTTAACCAAAGGCTCTAAGCCTTCGCAACTGTCTTAACCAAAGGCTCTAAGCCTTCGCAACTGTCTTAACCAAAGGCTCTAAGCCTTCGCAACTGTCTTAACCAAAGGCTCTAAGCCTACGCAACTGTCTTAACCAAAGGCTCTAAGCCTACGCAACTGTCTAAACCAAAGGCTCTAAGCCTTCACAAGTGTCTTAACCAAAGGCTCTAAGCCTTCACATGTGTCTTAACCAAAGGCTCTAAGCCTTCACATGTGTCTTAACCAAAGGCTCTAAGCCTTCACATGTGTCTTAACCAAAGGCTCTAAGCCTTCACAAGTATCTCAACCAAAGTCTCTAAGCCTTCACATGTGTCTTAACCAAAGGCTCTAAGCCTTCACAAGTATCTCAACCAAAGTCTCTAAGCCTTCACAAGTGTCTTAACCAAAGGCTCTAAACCTTCACAAGTGTGTAATCCAAGGTGCAAACCGTCATATGTGTGTAACCCAAGGTTCTAAACACTCAAGTGTGTAACCAAAGGTTTTAAAACCTTCATAAGTGTGTAACCAAAGGCTCTAAACCTTCACTAGTGTAACCAAAAGGCTCTAAACCTGCACTAGTGTGTAACCAACGTCCCTAAACAAAGTGTATAACCAACGTCCCTAAACAAAGTGTATAACCAAAGTCACTAAACCTACACAGATATGGGTACTAAACCTACACGTGTTTAACCAACGTCACTAAACCGGCACAAGTCTCAAATCAAAGTCACTAAACCTTCACAAGTGTGTAACCAAAGTCACTAAACCTGCACAAGTGTGTAACCAGTATCAAAATCTGCACAAGTGTGTAACCAGTATCAAAATCTGCACAAGTGTGTAACCAGTATCAAAATCTGCACAAGTGTGAAACCAGTATCAAAATCTGCACAAGTGTGAAACCAGTATCAAAATCTGCACAAGTGTGAAACCAATATCAAAATCTGGACAAGTGTGTAACCAGTATCAAAATCTGCACAAGTGTGTAACCAGTATCAAAATCTGCACAAGTGTGTAACCAGTATCAAAATCTGCACAAGTGTGTAACCAGTATCAAAATCTTTGTAACCAGTATCAAAATCTGCACAAGTGTGAAACCAGTATCAAAATCTGCACAAGTGTGTAACCAGTATCAAAATCTGCACAAGTGTGTAACCAGTATCAAAATCTGCACAAGTGTGAAACCAGTATCAAAATCTGCACAAGTGTGAAACCAATATCAAAATCTGCACAAGTGTGTAACCAGTATCAAAATCTGCACAAGTGTGTAACCAGTATCAAAATCTGCACAAGTGTGTAACCAGTATCAAAATCTGCATAAGTGTGTAACCAGTATCAAAATCTGCACAAGTGTGTAACCAGTATCAAAATCTTCACTAGTGTGTAACCACCCACTAAATCTTCACTAGTGTGTAACCACCCACTAAATCTTCACTAGTGTGTAACCACCCACTAAATCTTCACTAGTGTGTAACCACCCACTAAATCTTCACTAGTGTGTAACCACCCACTAAATCTTCACTAGTGTAACCAAATTCACTAAACCTCGAGTGTAACCAAATTCATCAAACTTTTATAAGTAACCAAATACACTAAACCTTCGAAAGTTTAACAATATTCACTAAACCTTTATTAGTAATCAACTCGCTAAACCTTCATAAGTAACCAAATTCTCTAAACCTTCACAAGTGTAATTAAATTCACTAAACCTTCAAAAGTAACTAAATTCACTAAACCTTCAAAAGTAACTAAATTCACTAAAGCTTCACAAGTGTAATCAATTCACTAAACCCTCATTAAGTTTAATCAATTCACTAAACCTTCATTAAGTAATCAAATCAACTAAACCTGCATGAAGTAATCAAATCAACTAAACCTGCATGAAGTAATCAAATCAACTAAACCTGCATGAAGTAATCAAATCAACTAAACCTGCATGAAGTGTAATGAATTCAATAAATCTTCGTGTAAAAATTCACTATCCCTCAAGTGTAGTCAAATTCACTAAATCAAAATAAATAATAAAGTTAACTTAACTAAAAATAAGTAACCAAATTCACTAAGCCAATATAAGTAACCCAATTCACTAGGCCAAAATAAGTAACCAAATTCAAAAAACCTTCATTAAGTGTAGTAAAAAAAATTAAACCTTCATTAAGTGTAATCAATTCACTAAACCTTCATAAATGTAATAAATTCACTAAATCTTTATAAGTTTTATCAATTCACTAAACCTTCTTAAGTTTTATCAATTCACTAAACCTTCATTAAGTCTAATCGATTCACTAAAACTTCATTAAGTCTAATCGATTCACTAAACCTGCATTAAGTGTACTCAATTCACTAAACCTGCATTGAGTGTACTCAATTCACTAAACCTGCATTAAGTGTACTCAATTCACTAAACCTGCATTAAGTGTACTCAATTCACTAAACCTGCATTAAGTGTACTCAATTCACTAAACCTGCATTAAGTGTACTCAATTCACTAAACCTGCATTAAGTGTACTCAATTCACTAAACCTGCATTAAGTGTACTCAATTCACTAAACCTGCATTAAGTGTACTCAATTCACTAAACCTGCATTAAGTGTACTCAATTCACTAAACCTTCATTAAGTGTACTCAATTCACTAAACCCAATTCACTAAACCTTCATTAAGTCTAATCGATTCACTAAACCTGCATTAAGTGTACTCAATTCACTAAACCTGCATTAAGTGTACTCAATTCACTAAACCTGCATTAAGTGTACTCAATTCACTAAACCTGCATTAAGTGTACTCAATTCACTAAACCTGCATTAAGTGTACTCAATTCACTAAACCTGCATTAAGTGTACTCAATTCACTAAACCTGCATTAAGTGTACTCAATTCACTAAACCCAATTCACTAAACCTTCATTAAGTGTACTCAATTCACTAAACCTGCATTAAGTGTACTCAATTCAATAAACCTTCATTAAATGTACTCAATTCACTAAAATTTCAAAAGTTATCAATTCACTTAACCTTCATAAGTTAATTCACTTAACCTTCATGAGTTAATTCACTTAACCTTCATGAGTTATCAATTCACTTAACCTTCAGAAGTTATCAATTCACTTAACCTTCAGAAGTTATCAATTCACTTAACCTTCAGAAGTTATCAATTCACTTAACCTTCAGAAGTTATCAATTCACTTAACCTTCAGAAGTTATCAATTCACTTAACCTTCAGAAGTTATCAATTCACCAAACCTTCATTGAGTGTACTCACTTCACCAAACCTTCATTGAGTGTACTCACTTCACCAAACCTTCATTGAGTGTACTCACTTCACCAAACCTTCATTGAGTGTACTCACTTCACCAAACCTTCATTGAGTGTACTCACTTCACCAAACCTTCATTGAGTGTACTCACTTCACCAAACCTTCATTGAGTGTACTCACTTCACCAAACCTTCATTGAGTGTACTCACTTCACCAAACCTTCATTGAGTGTACTCACTTCACCAAACCTTCATTGAGTGTACTCACTTCACCAAACCTTCATTGAGTGTACTCACTTCACCAAACCTTCAATGAGTGTACTCACTTCACCAAACCTTCAATGAGTGTACTCACTTCACCAAACCTTCATTGAGTGTACTCACTTCACCAAACCTGCATTGAGTGTACTGAATTCACTAAACCTGCATTGAGTGTACTGAATTCACCAAACCTGCATTGAGTGTACTGAATTCACTAAACCTGCATTGAGTGTACTGAATTCACTAAACCTGCATTGAGTGTACTCAATTCACTAAACCTGCATTGAGTGTACTGAATTCATTAAACCTGCATTGAGTGTACTCAATTCACTAAACCTTCATTAAGTGTACTCAATTCACTAAACCTTCATTAAGTGTACTCAATTCACTAAACCTTCATTAAGTGTACTCAATTCACTAAACCTTCATTAAGTGTACTCAATTCACTAAACCTTCATTAAGTGTACTCAATTCACTAAACCTTCATAAGTGTAATCAATTCACTAAACCTTCGTAAGTAAACCAAATTCACTAATCCTTCATTAAGTGTAATAAAATTCACTAAACCTTCATTAAGTGTAATCAATTCACTAAACCTTCATAGTGTAATCAAATTCACTAAACCTTCATTGAGTGTAATCAAATTCACTAAACCTTCATTGAATGTAATCAAATTCACTAAACCTTCATTGAGTGTAATCAAATTCACTAAACCTTCATTGAGTGTAATCAAATTCACTAAACCTTCATTGAGTGTAATCAAATTCACTAAACCTTCATTGAATGTAATCAAATTCACTAATCCTTCATTAAGTGTAATAAAATTCACTAAACCTTCATTAAGTGTAATCAATTCACTAAACCTTCATAATTTTAATCAATTCACTAAAACTTCATAAGTAATCAATTCACTAAACCTTTATTAAGCGTAATTAAATAATTAAACCTGCGTAAGTAAACCAAATTCACTAAACCTTCATTAAGTGTAATCAATTCACTAAATCTTCATTAAGTGTAATCAAATTCACTAAATCTTCATTAAGTGTAATCAAATTCACTAAACCTTCATAGTGTAATCAAATTCACTAAACCTTCATTGAGTGTAATCAAATTCACTAAACCTTCATTGAGTGTAATCAAATTCACTAAACCTTCATTGAGTGTAATCAAATTCACTAAACCTTCATTGAGTGTAATCAAATTCACTAAACCTTCATTGAGTGTAATCAAATTCACTAAACCTTCATTGAGTGTAATCAAATTCACTAAACCTTCATTGAATGTAATCAAATTCACTAAACCTTCATTGAGTGTAATCAAATTCACTAAACCTTCATTGAGTGCAATAAAATTCACTAAACCTTCATTGAGTGCAATAAAATTCACTAAACCTTCATTGAGTGTAATCAAATTCACTAAACCTTCATTTCACTAAACCTTCATTGAGTAATAAATTCACCAAACATTCATTAAGTGTAATCATATTCTCTAAACCTTCATTGAGCTTAATTAAATTCACTAAACCTTTATTGGATGTAATCAAATTCACTAAACCTTCATTGAGTGTAATCAAATTCACTAAACCTTCATTGAATGTAATCAAATTCACTAAACCTTCATTGAATGTAATTAAATTCACTAAACCTTCATTGAGTAATTAAATTCACTAAACCTTCATTGAATGTAATTAAATTCACTAAACCTTCATTGAGTAATTAAATTCACTAAACCTTCATTGAGTAATTAAATTCACTAAACCTTAATTGAGTAATTAAATTCACTAAACCTTCATTGAGTAATTAAATTCACTAAACCTTCATTGAGTAATCAAATTCACTGAACCTTCATTGAGTGTAATCCAATCCACTGAACCTTCATTGAGTGTAATCCAATCCACTGAACCTTCATTGAGTGTAATCCAATCCACTGAACCTTCATTGAGTGTAATCCAATCCACTGAACCTTCATTGAGTGTAATCCAATCCACTAAACCTTCACGAGTATAATCAATTCACCAAATCTTCATAAGTGTAACCATATTTACTAAACATCTACAAGCGTGTAACCAGTCACTAAGCTGTCAAGTGTGTAATCAGTCAAAATTACATTTGTGTAACCAAAGTCACTAAACGTTCACATAAGTAGCCTATCCAAAGTCACTTATCTTCGACATTTGTGTAACCAAAGTCACTAATCATTCACATGTCTAACCAAAGTCACCAAACATTCACATGTCTAACCAAAGTCACCAAACATTCACATGTCTAACCAAAATCACCAAACATTCACATGTCTAACCAAAGTCACCAAACATTCACATGTCTAACCAAAGTCACCAAACATTCACATGTCTAACCAAAGTCACCAAACATTCACATGTCTAACCAAAGTCACCAAACATTCACATGTCTAACCAAAGTCACTAAACATTCACATGTCTAACCAAAATCACTAAACATTCACATGTCTAACCAAAATCACTAAACATTCACATGTCTAACCAAAATCACTAAACATTCACATGTCTAACCAAAGTCACTAAACATTCACATGTCTAACCAAAATCACTAAACATTCACATGTCTAACCAAAGTCACTAAACATTCACATGTCTAACCAAAATCACTAAACATTCACATGTCTAATCAAAATCACTAAACATTCACATGTCTAACCAAAATCACTAAACATTCACACGTCTAACCAAAATCATTGAACCTTCACAAGTAACCAAGTTCACAAACTTCACGTGAGTATTTATTACCCCATTGTCATGTAATATATTGTATTTTAATGTAGTTATACAGTAGTTATTTGCCTCTAAGTGTTGTAACTTTAAAGTAACCAAGTTTGAAGGCAAAGCGTGCGTGTAAAATTTGTGTGAAATGCTTGAATTAAGCTTGAAATTAGGGATATTCAATTACGTGCAAGTTCTTCGAACTGACGGCTTAATAGACTTCGTTGATTTAAGCTACTTTTTCTCGTAATTTTCAACACTAAAAAGTATCGGCAGCAATTTCATGAAAATTCGTGCCGAAGTCAATGTAATTACTTTTATCAATAAGTGCACAAAAGTGAATTTTTTTTTTTTTTTTTGCTTGAAATATAAAATGGCATAAGTTTCATTTTTGTCCCTCTAGACCCAAACTTCGGAACGTTGAACTAGATCTTCAACGCTTGATCAACATCAAATACAATTAACCAAAATCAGAATAATTTCAATGACAAACCTGCGATAGAAAATCAGCCAAAATTAAGATTAAAACTTACAGGGAAAAAAGTTGCATATTATATATCAGAAATGTGCTATAAATTCACAATAGCCCAAAATGACCCCTGAAACATCGAATTCAATTACGCAAAAATTTAAAACAAATTGACGCAAATAAAACTCTTAAATATCAGTTTCAAACTATATCCGATAGATTTCACTTCAAAATCCTCTGGATGGCAACTAACAATTAGGCGAGTTGCATGAAAACATTTTCCTCAGTTTTGCCCAACAACGAATGGTACTGAAAGCAGTTTCACAGGATATAGCCTACTAAAAGCTTCAAATAAGAAAATTTTATATAGAATTAGTCTTTTTGGTTTTCACGTTCAAGTACTTTTAACCCGAAATATCAAGGAAAAATGTTATTTTTATTAGTAAAATAAATTTTTGAATATACTTACCCGATAATCATGTAGCTGTCAACTCCGTTGCCCGACAGAATTCTATGGAGGGATACGCCAGCTATCACAATACTAGAAGGGGGTGTACTTACCAGCGCCACCTGTGGCCAGGTACTATAGTACTTCTTGTTGACACCTCCTCAATTTTTCCTCGGTCCACTGGTTCTCTATGGGGAGGAAGGGAGGGTCAATTAAATCATGATTATCGGGTAAGTATATTCAAAAATTTATTTTACTAATAAAAATAACATTTTTCAATATTAAACTTACCCGATAATCATGTAGCTGATTCACACCCAGGGGGGTGGGTGAAAACCAGTGTACAAGATTAAAGGATAGCTAAGTATCCCATATTTCATATAACAGTTATCTCAAATAATGAAATAATAAGTACCTGGTAAGGAAGTCGAATTGAACCGTTACTCTGCCTCTTTTTTAAGTTCGTCTTCCTTACTGAGCGCAGCGTTCCTCTTGGAGGCTGAATCAACTCAAAGGTGCTAAAGTATATAGGGCTGCAACCCCTACTAAAGGACCTCTACACAACCTCTAACCCAGGCGCTTCTCAAGAATGAATTGACCACCCGCCAAATCAAAAGGATGCGGAAGGCTTCTTAGCCTACCGTAACAACCATAAAAACAACAATAAAAGCATTCAAGAGAAAGGTTAAAAAAAAGGTTATGGGATTAAGGGAATGTAGTGGCTGAGCCCTCACCTACTACTGCACTCGCTGCTACGAATGGTCCCAGGGTGTAGCAGTTCTCGTAAAGAGACTGGACATCTTTAAGATAAAATGATGCAAACACTGACTTGCTCCTCCAATAGGTTGCATCCATTATGCTCTGCAGAGAACGGTTTTTATTAAAGGCCATCGAAGTAGCTACGGCTCTTACTTCGTGGGTCCTTACCTTCAGCAACGCAAGGTCTTCCTCCTTTAAGTGAGAATGGGCTTCTCTAATCAGAAGCCTTATATAATACGAAACCCCGTTCTTGGACATGGGCCTCGAAGGTTTCTTGATGGCACACCATAAGGCTTCTGACTGTCCTCGAATAGGTTTAGACCTATTAAGATAATACTTGAGAGCTCTGACAGGGCAAAGAACTCTCTCTAGCTCGTTACCTACCATGTTGGAGAGGCTAGGTATTTCAAACGATCTAGGCCAAGGACGTGAAGGAAGTTCATTCTTAGCTAAGAATCCGAGCTGAAAAGAACATGTTGCAGATTCGGTCGTGAAACCAATGTTCTTGCTGAAGGCATGAACCTCACTGACTCTCTTAGCTGTTGCAAGGCAGACGAGAAAAAGAGTCTTGAGGGTAAGGTCCTTGAAGGAAGCTGACTGGAGAGGTTCGAACCTAGGTGACATAAGGAACCTTAAGACTACGTCTAGGTTCCAGCCTGGAGTGGATAGACGACGCTCTTTAGAAGTCTCAAAAGACTTAAGGATGTCTTGAAGGTCCTTGTTGGAAGAAAGGTCCAAACCTCTGTGGCGGATAACTGAAGCCAACATACTCCTGTACCCTTTAATCGTAGGAGTCGAAAGGGATCTGTCATTCCTAAGATGTAATAGGAAGTCAGCTATTTGGGTCACAGAGGTATTGGTAGAGGATACTGCATTGGCTCTACACCAGCTCCGGAAGACTTCCCACTTAGATTGGTAGACTCTACGAGTGGAAACCCTTCTTGCTCTGGCAATCGCGCTGGCTGCCTCCTTCGAAAAGCCTCTAGCTCTAGCGAATCTTTCGACAGTCTGAAGGCAGTCAGCCGAAGAGCGTGGAGGTTTGGGTGCAACCTGTCTACGTGAGGTTGACGTAGAAGGTCCACTCTTAGAGGGAGAGTCCTGGGGACGTCGACTAGCCATTGAAGTACCTCTGTGAACCATTCTCTTGCAGGCCAAAGGGGAGCAACCAGCGTCAGCCGTGTCCCTTCGTGCGAGATTAACTTCTGAAGGACTTTGTTTATTATCTTGAACGGTGGAAATGCGTAAAGGTCGAGATGGGACCAGTTCAGCAGAAAAGCATCCACATGAACTGCTGCTGGGTCTGGAACTGGGGAACAGTACAGCGGAAGTCTCTTGGTCATGGAGGTGGCAAACAGATCTATGGTAGGCTGACCCCACAAGGTCCAAAGTCTGTTGCACACACTCTTGTAGAGGGTCCATTCCGTGGGAATGACCTGATCCCTTCTGCTTAGGCGATCTTCTGAGACGTTCATGTTGCCCTGAATGAACCTCGTGACTAAAGTGAGGTTTTGACTTCTTGACCAAATGAGGAGGTCCCTTGCGATCTCGTATAGGCTCCTCGAATGGGTCCCTCCTTGCTTGGAGATGTAAGCCAAGGCTGTGGTGTTGTCTGAGTTCACCTCCACCACCTTGCCTAGCAAGAGGGACTTGAAGTTCAGCAGGGCTAAATGAACTGCTAGTAGCTCCTTGCAGTTGATGTGGAGCGTTCCCTGTTCCTCGTTCCACGTTCCCGAGAATTCCTGTCCGTTCAAGGTCGCACCCCAGCCCGAGTCCGATGCATCTGAGAAGAGATGAAGATTGGGGGTCTGAATAGCCAACGAAAGGCCCTCCCTGAGAAGGAGATTGGTCTTCCACCACAAGAGAGTGGTCTTCATCTCTTTGGTGACTGGGATAGAGACTGCTTCGAGAGTCAAACCCTTGTCCCAATGAGCTGCAAGATGGAATTGAAGAGGGCGGAGGTGGAGTCTCCCTAGCTCGACGAACAGGGCCAGCGATGAAAGGGTCCCTGTGAGACTCATCCACTGTCTCACCGAGCAACTGCTCCTCTTCAGCATGCTCATGATGCAATCTAGGGCTTGGCTTATCCTTGGGGCCGATGGAAAAGCCCGAAAATCCTGACTCCGAATCTCCATTCCCAGGTACACAATGGATTGGGAGGGAATGAGCTGAGACTTTTCTATGTTGACTAACAGACCCAGTTCTTTGATTAAGTCCAAAGTCCAGTTGAGACTCTCCAGACAGCGACGACTCGTGGAGGCTCTCAACAGCCAGTCATCTAAGTAAAGGGAGGCTCTGATGCCCGATAAGTGGAGGAACTTTGCTATATTCCTCATCAGATGCGTAAACACCATAGGAGCTGTGCTTAGGCCAAAACACAGGGCTTGGAATTGGTAGACAACCTTTCCAAAAACGAATCTCAGGAAAGGTTGGGAGTCTGGATGAATAGGAACGTGAAAGTATGCATCTTTCAGGTCCAACGAGACCATCCAGTCCTCCTGCCTGACCGCTGCTAGGACCGACTTCGTCGTCTCCATCGTGAACGTCTGCTTGGTGACATACGCATTGAGCGCGCTGACGTCCAGCACCGGTCTCCAACCTCCTGTCTTCTTGGCCACCAGAAAGAGACGGTTGTAGAAGCCCGGGGATTGATGGTCCCGGACTATAACCACTGCCTCCTTCTGTACAAGGAGCGACACCTCCTGGTGCAACGCTAGCCTCTTGTCCTCTTCTTTGTAGTTGGGAGAGAGGTTGATGGGAGATGTGGTCAGAGGGGGTTTGTGGCAGAATGGTATCCTGTAACCCTCCCTCAGCCAACTGACAGACTGGGCGTCTGCACCTCTCTTTTCCCAGGCTTGCCAGAAGATCTTGAGTCTGGCTCCTACTGCTGTCTGGAGATGAGGAGAGTCAGTTTTTTCCTTTAGAAGCCTTGGAACTTTTCCTAGACTTGCTCCTGGAAGAGTCTGGACGGGAGCTTCCTCGGCTGGGGGCTCTACCACGAAAGGGCGGTATGAACCTCGTAGCAGGAGTATCAGCCACTGGGGTGCGATAAGTCCTGGGGACTGAGGTAGCAACCTTAGTCTTACGAGCCGATGAGGCCACAAGATCATGTGTGTCCTTTTGTATCAGGGCAGCAGACAAGTCCTTAACAAGCTCTTCGGGAAAAAGGAACTTCGAGAGCGGAGCGAAAAGGAGTTGAGACCTTTGACAAGGTGTGATGCTGGAGGAAAGGAAGGTACAAAGCTGCTCCCTTTTCTTAAGAACCCCTGACACAAACATCGAAGCAAGCTCGCCAGATCCATCTCTAATGGCCTTATCCATGCAGGACATTAAGAGCATGGCAGAATCCTTGTCCGCAGGGGAGGTCTTCTTGCTGAGGGCCCCCAGGCACCAGTCTAGGAAGTTGAACATCTCAAATGCTCTAAAAACACCCTTCAGGAAGTGATCAAGGTCTGAGAAGGTCCAGCAAACCTTAGAGCGCCTCATAGCTGTTCTACGAGGAGAGTCTACCAGACTTGAGAAGTCAGCCTGGGCAGAGGCAGGTACTCCCAAGCCTGGTTCCTCTCCTGTGGCATACCAAACGCCCGCTTTAGAAGTGAGCTTAGTCGGAGGAAACATGAACGAAGTCTTTCCAAGTTGTTGCTTAGACTGCAACTACTCCCCTAAAATCCTAAACGCTCTCTTAGAGGACCTTGCTAAGACGAGCTTAGTATAAGTAGACTTAGCTGGCTGCATGCCCAGCGAAAACTCAGATGGCGGAGAGCGGGGGATAGCAGAGACAAAGTGGTCTGGGTATACCTCCCTAAAAAGAGCCAAGACCTTACGAAAGTCAATAGAAGGTGGAGAAGACTTGGATTCATCCACGTCTGATGAGGGATCCAGGTGTGCAGCCTCATCATCAGACACCTCATCACCAGAGTGTAGCGAAGAGATCGGTAAGGTATGCTGAACAGCAGAGTCAGCACGAGCTGGAACAACAATATTTGTGGTTTCCTCTTCAAGACTCTGTTGAGGGAACACCTGAGGCTCAGTCTGCAAAGGCTGATCAAAAGAAGTAGCAGAAGGTAGGCGCATGGGTGGAGGAGGCTGACTCCTGGCATGAGTGTCTGAACTCAAGGGTTGCGCTTGCTGAGTGGTTGGCGGATGCGCAGTAGCAAGTTCCTGAGGAACGAGTTGAGGTTCCTGAGGTGTGAGCTGTGAGCGATGAGGTAGTGGCTGCGCAGAACGCAGTAATTGTCTCGCGAGTTGAGGTTCCTGAGGCGCAAGGCTAAGGTGTTGAGGTGCTTGCCTTGAGGAGGGTTGAGCTCGCTGCAGCGAGAGCTGAGGAGACTGACTCATGGATGGGAGAGGTTGTTGTACCTCAAGAGAGTGTTGCCTCACTGGTGGAACTGCAAGTGGAAACGGAGGAAGTAAGGTATAAGCTTCCTGTTCCCATTGCTGAGGTTGCCTTAAGGAAGGCGGAGGGAGCTGCACACCACTGGAAACAGTAAACTCAGAACGTGGTAAGGTATCCTGAGGAGCCTCAACATCGTACGCCTGGCAGGCAGTACTGCGGTCAGGCGGAGCGATCGCAGGAGGAGGTGTAACCTTCTCAGCCTGACACTCACTCATCAAGACCGCAAGTTGTGACTGCATGGACTGCAGTAGAGTCAACTTGGGGTCGGCAGACACTAAGGTCTGCTGAGGTAAAGCCTTAACAGCAGAGATCTGTTGCGGCAGAACCTTACTCCTCTTAGGCGGAGTGCATTCAACTGATGACTGCGGCGAGTCAGAGCTGATCCAATGACTGCAGCCCGGTTGAGTTCTTGAGGACTGGACTCTGCGTTTGAGTGGTCTTGAGACCTGAGTCCAGCGTTTCTTCCCTGACAATTGATCAGCAGACGAGTAAAAGACGGGCTCAATCGTCTGCAGGTGGGAGTGACGGTCTCTGGAAGACACGCCCGCAACCACCGAGGATACTTCTGTGCGCCGATCAAGGCCTGCCGAACCCTTTTGCCCTTCGACATTGCTTCTCCCCTGGGCTTGGGAGCTTGCAAGAGGTCCCGGACTGGGAGGACGACTGGCACGCACAGAAGTATCCTCACGCACCACACTGACACTGACACTAGCACTTGGCACTGCACTGACACTAGCACTCGTCACAGCACTGGCACTAATACCACCCACTGTACTCTTGACCTTAAGTTCCTTGACTTCGGCCATAAGAGACTTATGATCACTAACCACTGACTACTTTGTCACCTAAGGCCTGAATGGCACGCAAAACAACAGACATATCAGGCTGAGGGCAAATAGTAGGTTCGGGGGTAGCCACTACAGGGGTAGGAAAAGGTAGGGGATCATGAGGTGAGGAAAAAAGTGAAGAGTGAGAAGAACTCCTCCTAACTCTCCCTCTCTCTAACTTAGTTGAATACTTAAGACGGACAAAATCAAGTTCCGAAAGTCCGGCGCATTCCTCACATCGATTTTCTAACTGACAGGGCCTTTCCCTACAGTCAGAACAAGCGGTGTGAGGATCTACCGAGGCCTTCGGAATACGCCTATAACAAGACCTACATCGTCTATGGGTGGGGGCTTGTGAAATGTCAGCCATCTTGAATCAAAAGAGTTAGCCAAATGGGGTTTCAAAATCAAGCAAAAGATCGTTAACCGTTAATCAGGACTAAATAATAGCTATCTAAGCTAATATAGAAGTTTTCCAGTAAAGCGACAGCCGAAATCTGAGAGAAATACTTCACCAAAAGCCGTGAAAATACTCCAAGATCATAAGCGTATCCCAGAACGTCTTGCCGGAAGCACGACAGAGGAAAAATTGAGGAGGTGTCAACAAGAAGTACTATAGTACCTGGCCACAGGTGGCGCTGGTAAGTACATCCCCTTCTAGTATTGTGATAGCTGGCGTATCCCTCCATAGAATTCTGTCGGGCAACGGAGTTGACAGCTACATGATTATCGGGTAAGTTTAATATTGAAAAATCCCAGTTAAGCAGTCAAAGAATACGTGAAAATGCATAGAAAAAAAATTTGTACTCTATAAATGTACATTGAATCCCCTTTCAAGTACGAAGGATTCTCAAACGAAAGTATCGGGGATTGCGTGAAAAGTGATGAACTTGGATAGTTTGAAACAGCGATGTTAGCATAAAGATCAAATTCGTAACATCACAACTTTAATTTTCGTATAATACTTGGAATATGGTAACGAAACACTAAGAATAAAGTCCATAAAAATAAATCTTTAAAACACAATACTTACTTATAATATTCACAATGGACGTTCACTTCCTCAGCCTCGTGACATAAATGGTTGTGCACAGTCTGAAGGTCCAGAATGTAAATTTTTGAAAATCAAGGAAGCAGACATCCTTGTTCTGTCGTCCTTGGGAAACAGGTGGCTCCATCTGTATTTGGTCTTCTTAACCATTATTGCTCATGTAAATCGTAACTTTTTTTTTCTTCTTTTTTTATTTCTAATAGAAATGTCCATTGGGAGCCGTTTTATTGATATCGAAGAACATACTTTCATTAAAATTATAGCAAAATTCCACCTCTAATTGCATGATTAAAATAGGTTTCTGCTCCTTACATAAGACAATAGATTATAAAATTTTGAATATCTTCAACATTCTTTTGTGAATAGCAGGATAACACTAATTGCATATGTAAATAAAAGAGGATTGAAAATAAAAACAGGGCACAGCTGAAGTGAATCACTGGGCAAGATCTACTCTCTTATCTAAACGTTTTATAATCAATTTGGTAGCATTTTCTCGAGCACTTTAGGGAGCAAGGTGTGGTGGAACGTTTAGAACTGAGTGTGGTAATATGCTTTTATTCGTTAATTACCTTACATGAATACAACGGTGTCTACCTAAAACTCTCCTTCAAAATAAGCATTTTTTTTCGCACATCGTTATTGCATTATGCTGATAACAAATGGCTAAACAGTTGTTACAATTTTAAGAATACTACGAACTCAAATAAGATAATGCACATGTCTAGTTATTATTATTATTATTATTATCATTATTATTATTATTATTATTATTATTACTTTCTAAGCTAGAATCATAGTTGGGAAAGCAGGATGCTATAAGCCCAGGGGGTTCATAGGGAAAATGTCCCAGTGAAAAAAAAGGGAACAAGGAAAAATAGAATATTTTAAGAACAGTAACAATACAAAAATAAATATTTTCTATATAAACTAAAAAACTGTAACAAAACAAGAGGAAGAGAAATAAGATTGGATAGTGTGACCGAGTGTACCGTCAAGCAAGAGAACTCTAATCCAAGACAGTGGAAGACCATTGTACAGAGGCTGTGGCACTAACCAAGACTAGAGAACAATGGTTTGATTTTGGAGTGCCCTTCTCCTAGAAGAGCTGCTTACTATAGCCAAAGAGTCTCTTCTACCCTTACTAAGATAGGAAAGAGTTTACTTACTTTCTCAATGTCACCTTTGTATATGTTACCAACTCAAAGCCTCTACTTCACTCACGAAATAATCAGCACACGTGTTTCTTATACTATCTGCTGCCGATCCAGTTCTTACATTCATAAAATGTTCAAGCCCTTCTAGTTCATCTCTTGCTAAAGTGCTTTCATATTGAAAGCCATTACGGTCTCTTACAAAGTTACGATGAACATGGCTCTCTTTGATAATATTCATAACAAGATGGAGATGTGCGTTAAGGGTACGATAGAATATCCTTCGTTTGTTACTTAAAATTACATACCTTCTTCCTCTCTGCTTAACGATAGAATACTCTCTTGTTTTTACACTAACGATTTTAAGTAAATTTCGGAAGGATTTTTGAACAGCAACTCTTAAGTTCCTGGGACTCTCTCTCTCTCTCTCTCTCTCTCTCTCTCTCTCTCTCTCTCTCTCTCTCTCTCTCTCTCTCTCTCTTGTGTGGTTAGCTACATTTCCTTAGCTGTGATTGGTGGTTATCTTCGCTTACTGCAGTTTAACAGACAAACACACGCAAATCTAACATCGTAGCCAAAACAAAGTTAAGTATTCCTTCGAATATGACGTATTTATTTGACATAAAATATTCAGTAAGATCTATTATTTAATAATTACTGAAATAATAAAATATTCTAAGTTAATTTCCATATAATTTTAATTTTTAAGTCATAATCTATATTTAATAAGTATAGTTATTTAACCATTACCCAATGAAATTCATTCATAAAATACAAGATGGAATGACGTCACGTACAACCACCAATTACATCAGAGGACAAAACAGCCAATAAGACGGCAGACATTTCCCGCTAAAACTATATTGGGTGAGAGGGTTCTTTTCGGTTTATGGGCTGCTGTTGACAAACGAGTCAAATTCACGCACCATTTATCAACAGCAACTCATAAGGAAGTTCTCTCTCTCTCTCTCTCTCTCTCTGGTGGTTTGTTTGGCTATAACTTCCTCAACTGTGATTGGTAGTTGCCATCGCTTACTACATCATAATATACGTACACGCACACACACACACACACACACACACACACACCTATCATCGTAGCCAGAACGTAGTCAAATATACCTTCAAATATGACGTATTAATTTAACTTATACCCTTGAAAAAGATTTATTATCTATTTATTAAGAATTAAATGCTGATTTTAAGTTTATTGCCATGAAGACTGTAATTTTTAATATAAATTTACTTGCAATGAGTATAAATTTTTATTTTATCCAGTTAGATTCATTCATAAAAATCCAACTGCATGACGTCGCATACAACCACCAATCAGATCGGAGAAAGAATCAGCCAATGAGACGCCAGATATTTCCCGCTAAAAATGCAAAAGGTGAGAGGGATGCTCGAGCTTATGGGCTGCTGTTGTGGAAAGAGTCGAATTTACAACAGATATATAGTTCAAAAGCTCTAGCTAAGGGGGGGTCTCTGTTTTTTTTTTTGTATGATCAGTGTTCTGAATGGAAAATTAAATTTATATATATATATATATATATATATATATATATATATATATATATATATATATATATATATATATATATATATAAGATGATATTTAAGTAGCCTGCAAAGCATATTTTTTTACGTCTTATATCTCTTAGCTACAGTATAATTCAAATGTGTATCAATTAAAGACTTTCCCTTCAGTAATCACACTTTTCTTTTCTTTTAGGAATAGGAAATGCATAATATATGATTATTATTATTTTTATTATTATCATTTTGAATATTTTGCGAGCTAAGGTTGAGAATTTTGAGTTCGTATTTATTGATTTTAAAACAATAAACCTCAAGTCAGATGTCCAAAAAGAATACATTATGAATAGCAATGTATAGGCTATATATAGGCCTTTATTTCATTTTTTCATGTTTTTTTTCATATACATTAAAACAATAGGTCAATACACAGTACAGAAGAAGTGGTCTTATCAGCAAAAATAATTTATATTCAGAATTTAATTTTGCCACAGCTGAAATCAATTGAGGATAGTCTTCTACTTTTTGTCCTAGTTTCCTTTATAAAGAAACTGTAATCATTAAACTATTAAGAAATCAAAACAGCATCAGCAAAACTAATTGCAGAATAGGCCTACTTGTTAAATTTTCAGGCCTTAACACTCAATTTCTTAACCTAACCTAACCTAATAACAAACTATTGGTTGACACATAGATTGCAAATTCATTTCATGATGTCGAGATAATGTTACAGGTGTAATAGGCCTGCTTGGTGATTAGGGTCAAAAGCTTTAATTGAAAATGTCCTTTCAGATTGCTGTATTGTCATAATGGGCTCAGTCACCTAACATTTTCAAAGAGTTTGATCTTCCGCAAATTAACGAATTTGAGATTTACAGCCTAGCATTGGGGTCTGTGATGCTGTTTAGAGGCAGAATACAAAAGGAAAATCATAATTTGACAAATGCTTGTTAACAGAGAGAGAGAGAGAGAGAGAGAGAGAGAGAGAGAGAGAGAGAGAGAGAGAGAGAGAGAGAGAGAGAGAGAGAGAGAATTTTTGTTTTAATAAATTTATAGCAACCATTGGCATCAGACATGGTAACAATATTATTTTTTACATATATATGGTAATTAAGTTATTTTAAAAGAATTTATACGGAATACAAAATAAAATTTAGACAGACATTTAAGTACATAGTAACAATAATATTGTTCACATCGATATATCAAAAGATTATACAAAAAGAATTCACACAGAATACAAAATAAACTTTAATTAGATCTTGTAGGTATGTTGTAGGCCTACCTATCTTTAGTTAATATTACAACACAGACAATTTAATAAAAGGTGATGATTGTTCAGTATCCACCAAAGTGAGGATGGAGCATGAGAACTTCAATAAACAAATTATTATCTGTCAACAATTGATTACATACATCAGCTACTGTGAGTCTTTGTGGTAATAGGTCACTAACAATTTTACATTCCAGGCAAGTGTTCCAGGGTGTTGGCGTTGGGTGTGTCACATTAATTACAGGAGAAAAAGTGAGGAACTCCATCTTACTCAGCCGCCTGCCAAACTGGACGCCAACCCAGCCGAAGATGTGTTATTTCAACGAACCATGAGTCCATTACTTCGATACTTATGTTGGTGTGGAAGGAGGTGGTCATAGTGCTGTATTGATACACTGCTGGCTCTTTCGGCATTACTACGATGATTGGTAGGTGAGCGGGCAGATTGGCGTACTATTTTTCTGCAACACTAGTGCACTACCAGTGAGCTCAGGTTGGCCGTGTCTAGTTGACTAAGTATTTGTGTAACCAGGTGTTGGTAAGCTGGTTTGTGGTTTGTGTGATGAGAGAGCTTGGAGTACTAGTTGGGAGTCACAGATGATCAAGCAATTGTTTCTGGTCCTTGTGATTAAAATAACTGCAACTAGAAGTCCATGTAGTTCACAATACGTGGAGTTTGATGACTTAGGGAGGCAACGGCCTCTTCAGCCATTTGGTGGGGGTTCCAAAGTGGGGTAGAAAAAAGCACATCTAGCACTACCATCCTGCTGCAAGGAGGCATCCGTGTAGAGGTGATGGGCTATACTGAAAGACGAGGAGAGTCTGTCAATGGTCTCCAATGCATGTTGTTGTTGAAGTTGAGGCAAGCCAGTCTTAGCAACCGTAGTACAAGAGATTGCTGGCACAGGAGTCTGCCAGGGTGTAAGGCAATGATCCACATCCTCTGCCAAGATGTTGATGTCAAGCCCCCAAGTGCTGTACTGACTAGTGTACCTCCCCCCTAGTGTAGTTGTGGACGAGGCGCATCTAGATCCAGAGGAGTCCTGATGATGTGAATAGTAGGGCGACAGGTAAGGGTTATACAGGCATTTGATACTGAAGTATGTGACATTGGAGTATATTCTCTCAAGTGGGGGGAGACTGGGTTCAAGTTGCTTGTGGCCTCTTGAAGGGAAGAAAACGATAAAGTTTTAGTCTTTTGGGGGAACGTCGCTATTGAACGAAATTTGAAGACAAAGCAATATGAACATCAGGGGAGGTTCATTAGTTAAGTGCTTTATATCTAGATAATGAGACTGTATTCTTCCAAAGGCTCTTACCTATCATCAGCTTCAGTTGTAGCAGCACAAATTTAAAACTGATAAATGCTTTACATCTGAGTACCTGGAACTTTTTAAATCACATCACAGTCCCGAGAGGATAAGTGTGTCCTAATCCCTAAAAGTTAAGTGTTCAAGGGTACAAATAAAAAACAAAAATGTGAATTACATGAGTTTATTGGTGTATAAACATATAAATGTCTCCATAAAAATATGATTGGAATGATCAGTATCACATTCAGGGTAATAAAATGTCAAATATCCCATATGAGCAATAAGAACAATAAGAACATCTTTGTTTACCAAATATTTTAAACTTTACTTTCAATTTTTACAGAAGTTTCTTGACCATCATTAATTTCTACTAATTATGTCTAAGACAAGAAAAATTAATAATTCATTGTTAACAACTTCATAAAAGTGGTGATTTTTCAAAATAATTTCACTACTATCAAAGCTATATAAGTAAAATTTTAATAATTAACACAACTGCCCCTTTAGCTAGGATAGATTTAAAAAAAAATAGAAATGAGCGACTGCACTGAAAAACTAATATCGTTTCAGCTTTGAATTCATAGGGTAATTTCATGGTAACAATCTTTTTACATAACCTATACTAAAAAAGTTCAATAGTAACAAAAATTCATAAGATATTCTCCATCCTATAAAAAGGCTAACACTGTACAACTTCAATATTAGTAGGCTAAATGAAACTATGAAACAACCCATGGTACCCTACCTACTAAGTACAGTCAATTACTTCATTATATTCATAATTATATATTAAACCTATTTTAGCAAGTACTTTTAGGAAAACTATTGGGCTGGAGTGGGGTTCAATCTTGCCACATGAATTTTGAGTCACAGATTTTTTCCCTTGGCTATCACAACCTAAAATGAAATGGCATTAAAACCCCATTCAAATATTTACACACACACATATATATATATATATATATATATATATATATATATATATATATATATATATATATATAATATATATATATATTAGTTGAGAGCATGAAGAAATCTGCATGGGTGCATGCTTGAACCTTTTCCCAGTTGCAGAAACCTTACTTAAAGATCGAAACATTTAAGGATCTCATTAAAAAACCTCCAATTATTTTTTGATAAGTTCATTTTACAAAAGCAATCCATTTTGGTAACTGAGAATTGCCTTATTTTTTAAAATTAGGGTTTCCTTTTCCAAAAGAGGATATAATTTCCTTCCACTATTGTGGTTTGAAACACATTCTTTTTCAATCTAATAAAGTACTGTAAACTATATTCAATAATTCCTATAACAAATGACCACATGGTTTACATACACACTAGACTAAATTCCCCATTTGAAAATTAGTCGCATTTGCAAAAAGATAGGAGTAATTACTCAAAGGAAAGGAGAAGTTTTACCTGATCAGTGGAACTTCAAAAGTTCAAACTTGCAGCAAATGTCTTTATGTAGAACAGGCTGACATAGGTTTCTTTTTATAGTTTATATATTATGATGGATCTGTTTTAATGTTACTGTTCTTAAAATATTTTATTTTACTCATTCATTACTTCTCTTGCACTTTATTTATTTCCTTATTTCCTTTCCTCACTGGTCTATTTTTCCCTGGTGGAGCCCTTGGGCTTATAGCATCCTGCTTCTGCACCTTGGGTTATAATAATAATAATAATAATAATAATAATAATAATAATAATAATAATAATAATAATAATAATAAAAGTGTGGCCATGTCAGAGAACACTCGACGCTGCCGTTGAGTGTTCTCTGCTGTCTCTTTTCAGCCACAACCTATTACTGATTATTGACTATTCTTTTACTTTTCCTACATCCTCATTTACTTCCCACATATACTGTAATAATAATATCAGCAACAGGCTGTGTGGTCTAGGTAAGGGACCTTACCATAGTAAATGGACTTGGCATCTACAAAAACAGAAAGTGCATTTCTTGATGAATATGAAATACATTAGCCTCTGAACATAAATACCATCATCTACCAAACAGAAAAATTTTATTTTCCTTAGTAAAATAAATTTTTGAATATACTTACCCGATGATCATATAGCTGTCAGCTCTGCTGCTCGACAGAAAAAACCTACGGGCGGAATACGCCAGCGATCGCTATACAGGTGGGGGTGTACATCAACAGCGCCATCTGTCAAGTAGGTACTCAAGTACTCGATGTCAACATCGAACCAATTTTCTCCTCTGTCCACTGGGTCTCTATTGGGGAGGAAGGGTGGGTCCTTTAATTTATGATCATCGGGTAAGTATATTCAAAAATTTATTTTACTAAGGAAAATAACATTTTTCAATATTAAACTTACCCGATGATCATATAGCTGATTCACACCCAGGGGGGTGGGTAGAGACCAGCATTACATGTTGACATTATTATGAGCTAAGTATTCCGTATTTCATTTTAGCAGTTATTCAAAATAACAAGCATAAAATAAATAAGTACCTGGTAAGGAAGACGACTTGAACAATTACTCTGCCTTTTTAAGTACGTCTTCCTTACTGAGCCTCGCGATCCTCATAGGATGCTGAGCGACTCCTAGGAGCTGAAGTATGAAGGGTTGCAACCCATACTAAAGGTCCTCATCAAAACCTCTAATCTAGGCGCTTCTCAAGAAATGATTTTGACCACCCGCCAAATCAAGTAGGATGCGAAAGGCTTCTTAGCCTTCCGGACAACCCAAAACTATTTCAAGAGAAAGATTAAAAAGGTTCTGGAATTAGGGAATTGTAGTGGTGGAGCCCCCACCACTACTGCACTCGTTGCTACGAATGGTCCCAGAGTGTAGCAGTTCTCGTAAAGAGACTGGACATTCTTAAGATAAAAGACGCGAACACTGATTTGCTTTTCCAATAGGTTGCGTCGAATATACTTTGCAGAGATCTATTTTGTTTAAAGGCCACGGAAGTTGTGACAGCTCTAACTTCGTGTTTCCTTACCTTCAGCCAAGCTTGGTCTTCCTCATTCAGAAGGGAATGAGCTTCTCGTATTAACAGTCTGATAAAATAGGATAAAGAATTCTCTGACATAGGCAAAGATGGATTCTTAACTGAACACCATAAAGCTTCAGACGGGCCTCGTAAATGTTTTTTTTAAAAAAGAACTTAAGAGCTCTTACAGGACATAATAATCTTTCTAGTTCATTTCCAACCATACGATAAGCTTGGAATATCGAACGATATTGGTCAAGGCCGAGAAGGCAGCTCGTGTTTGGCTAGAAAACCAAGTTGTAGAACATGTAGCCGTTTCGGATGAGAATCCGATGTTCTTGCTGAAGGCATGAATCTCGCTGACTCTTTTAGCTGTGGTTAAGCATATCAGGAAAAGAGTCTTAAAGGTGAGATCTTTCAGGGAGGCTGATTGAAGTGGTTCGAACCTGTCTGACATAAGGAATCTTAGAACCACGTCTAAATTCCAACCAGGTGTAACCAAACGACGCTCCTTCGTGGTCTCAAAAGACTTAAGGAGGTCCTGTAGATCTTTATTGTTAGAAAGATCTAAGCCTCTGTGACGGAAGACTGATGCCAACATGCTTCTGTAACCCTTGATAGTGGGAGCTGAAAGAGATCGTTCTTTCCTCAGATATAAGAGGAAGTCAGCTATTTGAGTTACAGAGGTACTGGTCGAGGATACGGATACTGACTTGCACCAGTTTCGGAAGATTTCCCACTACGATTGGTAGACTCTAAGGGTGGATGTTCTCCTTGCTCTAGCAATCGCTCTGGTTGCCTCCTTCGAAAAACCTCTAGTTCTCGAGAGTCTTTCGATATTCTGAAGGCAGTCAGACGAAGAGCGTGGAGGCCTTGGAGTACCTTCTTACGCGTGGCAGACGTAGCAGGTCCACCCTTAGGGGAAGTGTTCTGGGAACGTCTACTAGCCATCGAAGTACCTCGGTAAGTTATTCTCTCGCGGGCCAGAGGGAAGCAACTAGCGTCAACTTTGTCCCTTCGTGAGAGGCGAACTTCTGCAGTACCTTGTTGACAATCTAGAACGGAGGGAATGCATCTAGATCTAGATGAGACCAATCTAGTAGAAAGGCATCTATATGAACTACTGCTGGGTCCGGGATAGGTGAGCAAAGTATTGGGAGCCTCTTGGTCATCGAGGTTGCGAAGAGATCTATGGTTGGCAGGCCCCAGGTGGCCCAAAGTCTCTTGCATACATCCTTGTGGAGGGTCCAATATGTTGGAATTATTTGTCCCTTCCTACTGAGACAATCTGCTATGACATTCAAGTTGCCTTGGATGAACCTCGTTACCAGTGAAAAGTCTAGACCTGTTGAACAGGAGAGGATGTCACTTGCGAACTCGTACCATGTCAGAGCAGTAGGTCCCTCCTTGCTTGGAGATGTACGTCAAAGCAGGGAGTTGACCGTGTTCACCTCCACCGCTTTGCCTTGAAGGAGAGACCTGAAGCTTTTCCAGGTCAGACGTACTGCCAGAAGCTTCTTGCAGTCGAAATGCATTGTCCTTTGACTCGAGTTCCATAATCCCGAGCATTCCCTACCGCCTAATGTCGCACCCCAGCCTACTTCCGATGCGTCCGAGAAGAGAACGTGGTTGGGAGTCTGAACAGTCAGGGGAAGACCCTTTCAAAGGTTGATAAAGTCCTTTCACCAAGTCAGACCAGACTTTATCTTTCCGGAAACCGGGATCGAGACCGCTTCTAGCGTCTTGTCCTTTTCCAGTGAAAAGCTAGATGATACAGAAGAGGACGGAGGTGTAGTCTTCCAAGTGACACAAATTGAACCACGGATGACAGTGTCCTAACCAGACTCATCCACAGCCTGACAGGGCAGTGTTCCTTCTTCAGCATCTTCTGGATCGATAGCAGGGCTGGGGGTTGATCGTCTTGTTCAGCAATGTCCTCATCAGAGGGTTCCTCATCCGAAACTGATGAGGAAACGGCAACGGAGTGGGCAACGTCTGACTCGCTGAATCCGGTCGCACTGGCGGATGCGTGACGGAGCCGGACACAAGATCATGGTACTGCTGCACAGTCTGTGAACTGTCAACCATGGGGACGCGAGGAAGTACAGCGTCAACCCGAAACTGTCTAGACTGTCTGGGTTGTGCAGTCAACCCCCTACCGGGTTGTTGAGGTTGCCGCACTGCGTCACAACAAGTCACCTCTGCTGGTTGTTGAACGTCTTCCTAGTGACACACTGAACGTCCACAACCACCTCCGAGAGTCGCTTAACGTCAACGTGCGACTGGCAACCCACACTGGGTCGCACCGGTGGAGGAACCATCTCAACTGGCGGACGTGAGTAGGATACCTCAGCGTCAACAGGGCGTACAACCAACCGGTAGGAAGGTTATTGGCTAGAAGGTTCTTCTCCGTAAAAAATCCTCTATCAAGGACACAAGCTTGGACTGCATGTCTTGCAACAAAGCCCATTAGTGTCTATGGGAGCAGGTGTGGCAACAGACGGGGTTAGCGACTGAAGCGGAACCATTTACCATCCCTGGAAGCCTTGTTATGCTTTAATTAAAGTCCATAGGAGGCTAAGCAGCTTAAGGCTCCTCTCCAAATGACAGAGTCCTCAAAGGAATATCAGAAGGAGGGAGAACAACACTTTCTCATCTACAGGAACCATGTCCGAGAAAAGCTAGGTTATCTCAGTGAGGGTCTCACTGGTGCATAAGCAGCAGACCAGAAGGCAACGTTATGTAACTGCTTGACAGTCTGTGAACTGTCAAAAACTGAACTGTCAACCACAACAGGTGCGTGAGGACATACAGCACTGGTGCATTAGTAGCAGACCAGAAGGCAACGTCATGCTGTGAGCTGGCAACAACCAAAGCTGTGTGGGGAAGCCTCAACTCCTGACTGACTAGTCTGCTGCGGGCGAGTGGCGGTAACCACAGAGGGTTGCGGAGGCTGACACACCGTGTCAAAACACGGCAGCTTGTGGTAGCTCACGCACGGCAACGGAGTGCTCCGTGTGTCTGTGGGAGTCAGCATGCGACTGGCAGGGTCGACTGCGCATGGGTGGAGGAGCTCTCACAACAAGAGTGTGGGAGCAGGCAGCCATGCTGGGCGCACAACCGTGGCAGGTTGTAGGCAAACGGGTGCATCGTCAACCTTCTCCGCAGTCGGAGTGTGGGAGCAGGCAACAACCAAAGCGGAGTGGAGGTGCGTGGTGGGGACTGCCGTGGGTTGCGGAAACTAACGCATCGCGTCAAAACACGGCAGCTTGACTCCACCTTCCCACTGCTGATGCGGTAGCTCACGCATGTTAACGGAGGGAGCCGCACGTCGGCTAACGTTAACATGCGTCTGGCAGGGTCGATTGCGCATCGGAGGTGGAGCTCTCCGCAGCCGGAGCCTCCGCACGAAACTCCTGCATAACCGCAGCTAACTGAGTTTGCATAGACTGCAGTAAAGACCACTTAGGGTCTACAAAAAACGGCAACAAACGGAGTTACTGTCCGTTGTGACTGAGGGTCTAAAACAGCTGGTGCGGCAACAGACGGAGTTACTGCCTGTTGCGGTACCACCTTGCCTCTCTTGGGAGGTGTGCAGTCGTCGGATGACTGCAGCGAGTCCGAACTGACCCAGTGGCTACACCTAGGCCGTTGGACTTGCGCGGAAGGGACCGACTTGCACTTAAAAGCTGCAAGATTTGGTCCATGGTTTCTTCGAGAAACCTCTTCCGCAGACGAGGAATAAATGGGCTCTCTCGTCTTTGTGTGGGTGGGGCGATCTCACGTCGGCAACGTGTGTAGATACGCCCGAAACCACGGAGGGAAAAACGTCTGTTCGTCGATCAAGGCCTGTGGAACCCATAAGTCGTTCGACATTACTTCTCCCCTGGGCTTGGGAGCTTGTAAGAGGTCCCGGACTAGGTGAACAACTGGCACGAACAGACGAACCCTCGTACGCAACACTGTAACACTTTGCGCATATCACTTTATCACTTTTGATTTTCTGTTTGCACTTATTTCACTGAAATCGAAAATTTAACTGATTTCTACCTGAAACACGCAATCCTATCCTTCATTAAAAGGTAGTAATTGCGAAAACAGTTTTACAATGCAACAGAAAAACATAAATAAAGATAAAGAATTCAGTGGCTGGAAAAGAGACTAAACACTAGATCAAATAAACTACGTTTACAATCTCTCAACGCATAAAGCCTGGGAACAAGAATAAAACTCTAGAAACGTTTTACCTTCTTCCCCTACAGCGACTAGGGAGAAGAGTAAAAAAACGAATTCAGTGGCTGGAAAAGAGACTAAACACTAGATCAAATAAACTACGTTTACAATCTCTCACCGCATAAAGCCTGGGAACAAGAATAAAACTCTAGAAACGTTTTACCTTCTTCCCCTACAGCGACTAGGGAGAAGAGTAAAAAACGAGAACAACGTTACCCGCTTGAACGAAACGTTTATTCTCTCCTCTCTCCCTCCGTCTCTATCTCTCTCTCTCTTCTCTCTTGACTAGCACCTGAGAGAAGAGCCCAATTATATATCGTTAAAACATGTTATTTGCTAAAAGGAAAAAACTGAAAGGTTTCCCAAATAAAAAGTTCCTTTATTTAGAATTTAAACCATTTAAGCTAAGAAAGAATGAACGAAACGCTAGAATCGGTTTACTCTTACTGCAACGTGAAACCGTGATACACTCTCTCTCTATCGTAACGATAGAGCGCATGTTGAACGTTCTGAACGTCAACAACTGCGGAGACTAAAAAACTAAACGTTAGTTCATCTTTGAAAACAGTACGAGACTATCAAAGAAATTCTTTCATAAAACATTAAAAATAGTATAAAATTCTTAAAAGGTTAAATACGATATGACGGGCTCAATGATAATTAACTTCGGTTCCAAGTAAGGACTGCCTACTATTAGGAATGGTCGCATATAAACAAACATAAAAATTAATTTTTTATAAGTTTATAATAAATGGAAAGTTAATCGAAGAGGCCTATAAAGGCGGAGAGATATAAAATAAATAGATCTATAACTTGTTAAGCAAAATTACCAAAAACCTAAACACACTTCCGTCTAAGGGAAGGGTCGGCCATTTAAAAGTGAAAGAGAGTCCATACTCTCTTCGTCACCATAATTAAATCTATCCAAAACGAGTTCAAGTTTTGAAATGAAGATAAAACCCCTGCATAGCGAAAGCTCAAAACTGGAATAGTGTACTTCACCAAATCGTTGTGAAAACAAATCCAGTTAGGGACGGCGTATTTAGTAGGTCTTGCCATTGGCACGACAGAGAGAAAAATGGTTCGATGTTGACATCGAGTACTTGAGTACCTACTTGACAGATGGCGCTGTTGATGTACACCCCCACCTGTATAGCGATCGCTGGCGTATTCCGCCCGTAGGTTTTTTCTGTCGAGCAGCAGAGCTGACAGCTATATGATCATCGGGTAAGTTTAATATTGAAAAATATATCTTAATATTAAAGAAATATATATTCATTAGCTATAACAATAAGAAAACCAAATTGTTCAAGCTGAAATAAAACGGTATAGTATGTAAACATTTGATATACTAACATAAGTTCTGGCAATGTTATTAGAGTAAATAAAAGACACTACCTTGAACCAACATAAGACAGAAAGCAAAGTTTTTTCTTTACTTTTTTATATTACTTTTAGGCATGGGTCAGATAAACATATCAAATTTGTTTCACTGAAGTTCACATGAAAATATCAAAATGACAAATATATAAATCATTCAACTTTCAATACTGAAATAAGCTGAAAATGGCTTTCTATGGTTATATAATACAGTATATAAACAAAACATATACAGTGGGACTTCCTTTTTTAATTCAGTTTAGAAAATAGAAATGTCATAAGTCCTCAAATGAACTATAATAATTCACTGAAAGTTGGAACTCACAGATCAAATGCTTTACACTAGAAAATTTGTAATCACAGATTTAATTGAACTCAATAGATTGGCAGCATGATGTGAACATCTACCTCTACACTATGAAAGTTTAAGAGATTATAAAAAAAATAGAATACATGTACATTTAAAGGGAAAAATAAATGCTTGACAGTGTTGTGTGGTTGCTTAGTAATGCGTGAGCTCATTGTCAAGCTTAGTTACAAGTTTGAGATTGCTTCATGATGCTTTGATATTCCAATTGGTTTTTCTGCATCTTGAAGAAAACTGCATACTTTCCATCATGAAACCTATAAAAAAAAAATTAAATTCCAACTTATGAATCAAATGAAGTTAGCTAAATTACAATAAGGACCTGGTGCTACAATCATACATTTGGAACATTAACTAAAATTACATGGAAATATATACTGTAACCTTAACATGGGGTAAGATAACTCATCTCTACCCTCGCCAATTGACCAATACTTACGAGTGGTGAGCTTAGGCAGCGATCGACTAACCCTAAATTACTACTATACATTGTTTCCATGTAGTTCACTTACTGTTATGCTGCCTTCTTCTATGCCACAGTTATTCCTACATTGAGGAGTTAGTTACCTGATGCGCCCTCTCAATACCTTCTATTGACACCAATTGTATCGAAAATCATACCATCAAAACTTCTTTATAATCCAAATAGCTCTGTGACAGAATTTCAATTTTCCCTTTTCTTTTTTTAATGAATTTTTTCTTAATTTTCTTCATCTGGATGCAAAAGAATCATGAACAAAAGAGTAAAAGGAAAAATTATGTCACTTAAAATTGTGGGATTTTTTTTCCTCTTTTCAATGATATCTTTCTCTCTAAAATTGAACAATAAATCAGTGAGAAAAAATGTACTGAAGTGTTAATAAGTATGCTTTTGAGTTATGAGCTCCCGAAGATTTGCTATAAATTTTCGTTTTTTTCTTAGAAAATTCAAAATTACATTATTATGATAATTTTACTTTGTATTTTTATTGTTTATTCCTACACGAAGGCTCCCTAAACGAGGTATTCAAACCCTAAGTTTACTAATATACTTGGTGTGAGGGTTCATGAGTTCCCAGCAGCCTCTCATTGTTGCCAGAGTTTTAGTTAGAATGTTCCAGCTTTGTACTCTTTTTTTTTTTTCATCTTCTTGGTTCTTTTTTGTTGCTCTCTGCTTACTTTTTGTTCTTTCTTTGACCTTATGTAACATTGGCCTTGTTATAAATTCAAGAGGGTGTTGTAAAATCACAATGTACATACGAACTGCAAGTAAAGAAACACTCATACATCGTAACTTCTATGACTTTGGAAACTCTGGCTGGTCTTCTTGTATATTGTAGTTAGCGTTCGCCTACCCTCTACCAATGCATTTTATCTCTGCCAGACGTACTAGATTTTGAAACATAAGTGACAAAATCGCTATATATATATAAAAATAAAACACGCAAAGACGATTCTGTCAAACTCAGTCATGCAGACGATGCAGTAAGGATAACGTCATCATTTAAAGACCATTTTATCTTCATTATTTGTAAATATAATTGGCTGAAGCTTCTGAAGAGCAGGTGCGACATGTTTCTGTATACAGTGATACCTCGGTAGTCGAACGACTCTATACTCGAACAATTCGGAGTTCGACCAAAATTTTCGAGAAATTTTTGCTGCGGTGCTCGACCAAAAATTCGGTACTCGACCAGCCGAACACGTGACGACCGCATGGGCTTTGTGATGATCGCGCCATCTCGGCCACTCTCGCTTGTTCGGGAAGCATCAGTTCTCTCGAGAGCGTCACTCAGACAACGCGCGATCAGCATTCGTTGTGATTTAGTGATTTTCAGTGCTTTTAATTGCTTTTTTAGCTTTCATAATGAGTCCCAAGAAAGTAATGAGTGTTAAGGGGAAGGAGAAGAGGAAAACAGTGCGAACAACGATCGAGTTGAAGAAGGAAATTATAGCGAAATATGAGAATGGTGTACGAGTGTCCGATTTAGCGGTAGAATACGGAATGGCGAAGTCGACCATTTCTACGTTTTTAAAGCATAAAGAAATGATTAAGAAGGCGAATGTTGCAACGGGAGTTACGGCGGTAACTAAGCAAAGGCCACAAGTGATTGAGGAGATGGAAAAGTTGCTTTTAATATTTATTAAAGAAAAACAGTTGGCCGGGGAAAGTGTTAGTGAAGCGTTCATTTGTGAAAAAGCGTTGCATATCTATGAAGAATTAGTGAAGAAAAGTCCGAGTACCAGTGAAAGTGATTCATTTACATTTAAAGCGAGCAGGGGTTGGTTTGAAAAGTTTCGTAATAGAACAGGTATTCATCGTGTTACTAGGCATGGGGAGGCAGCTAGTTCGGATCAAATTGCAGCCGATAAATACGTGGGGGAATTCGATCGGTACATAAATGAACAAAATTTGATCGCACAACAAGTCTTTAATTGTGATGAGACTGGGTTATTTTGGAAGAAAATGCCAGCCAATACGTACATTACCAAGGACGAGACGAAGATGCCAGGTCACAAGCCAATGAAAGATAGGCTAACATTGTTGCTGTGTGCAAATGCAAGTGGCGATTGCAAGATCAAACCCTTGTTAGTGTACCACTCGGACAACCCCCGGGTGTTCAAACGAAATAATATTTGTAAAAGTGCACTACCAGTTATGTGGCGCTCGAACACTAAATCTTGGGTCACAAGACAATTCTTTACTGAGTGGATAAACGAAGTGTTTGCCCCCCAGGTTAAGGCTTACCTCATTGAAAAGAGCTTGCCAATGAAATGTCTTCTGGTTATGGACAATGCTCCTGCACATCCTCCAGGTCTCGAGGATGACTTGAAAGAAGAATACAGCTTTATCAAAATCAAATTCTTGCCCCCCAATACTACTCCCATACTCCAGCCCATGGACCAACAGGTCATTTCAAACTTCAAAAAACTCTATACCAAGGCCCTTTTCAGAAAGTGTTTTGAAGTGACCAGTGACACGAAGTTGACCCTAAAGGAATTCTGGAAGGAACACTTCAGCATCCTCAACTCTGTTAACATGATTGACCAAGCTTGGCGAGGTGTGACCTATAGGACATTGAACTCTGCCTGGCGTAAGCTGTGGCCATCATGTGTCACAGAGAGGGAGTTTGAAGGTTTCCAACCAGAGGCGGGTCCAAGCACTGCTACCCCTGTAATTTCTGATGACACTGATGTCGTTGAGGAAATTGTTGTCATGGGCAGGAGTTTGGGGCTTGAGGTCGACAAGGATGATATTGATGAGCTTGTAGAAAGCCATTCTACCGAGTTGACTGTGGAGGAATTGTTGCACCTGCAACAACAACAGCAGCAGGATCTGATTGTGGAGCAGGAATCTTCAGAAGAGGATGAGGTAAGGGAGGATGTTCCAAGTTCTCTCATCAATGAAATTTGTTCCAAGTGGGCAGATGTGCAGGCTTTTGCTGAAAAATACCACCCAGAAATTGCAGTAGCAAACCGGGCAGTGCATATGTTTAATGATAGTGTCATGTATCATTTTCGAAGAATACTGCAGAGGAGGAAGAAACAATTAACAATAGACCAGTTTTTCACAAAAGAAAAGAAAGCTGCTACATCAAAGCCTGTTTCTCCTCCAAAGAAGAGACAAAGAAGAGAAGAAACCCCTGAAATAGATCTGCCCACCCTTTCATTGGAGAGAGAAACAACTCCTGAAGGAGAACTACCCCGCCACATCATGGAAGGGGACTCTCCTTCCAAGCAGTAACCTCCCCCTTCCATCCTCTCCACATCCATCCCTGTATGCCATCGAACCGCTGCTCAAAGGTATGTTCACTACAGTACAGAAAATGGTTTAAAATTGTTTTATTTTAGTACAGTAAATGGTTTAAAATTGTTTTATAGGATTTTCTGACCAATTTCATACACATTTAGATAATTATTGTTGTTTAGGTACACGTTTTATTAATATTTTGGGCCTGTTCGAGTGCTTGGGAACGGAATAGAATATATACCATTATTTCTTATGGGGAAAAAAAATTCGGTACTCGAACAAATCGGAGGTCGAACACGGATCTCGAACGGATTATGGTCGAGTACCGAGGTATCACTGTACATAAAAACAATAAAATGATTTTTAAAAGTTGTTATGTCACACACCATAGCGGACGGTCCCCTTAAGAGCCCATGTTTCCGATACATACATTAACACTGGTTTCATTACTGTGCTATAGATCTCGACCTTTTGCTTGATAAGCATTTTCTTATCACATACCATTCCTGCTATGTCCTATTCTCAACCTCAGCCTCCCATCCTCCCTCCTGACTTACAGTAGATCCAAAGTATCGCAATTGTTTCACTTGTTTTATATCTGAGCCTCTATTTTCATGTATGGCTTTCCTGTCCCTACCTTCCTTACTGGTCATCATAACTTCAGCCTTATCTCTATTCACCCTCAAGCCACCCCTCTCCAAAGTCGGTTATCATTCTACAATAATTCTCTGTAAGTGTTCCTCATTTTCCTCTGTAATCATTTAATCATCTGCATAAAGCAAGTACCACAACACATCATTTTTATCTCTTTACTTTACATCCAAAACCCCCACATATAAAAGTTGGCTTAATACTGACCCATTTCAGCAAATATTGATCATCTTCAAAGTACTCTGGTCTAGTAGGCAATTTTGGCAATATTTTGAAATTTAATTTCTGAACATCTGGGGAACATGGAGGGATCAACTGGTCTTGACCTTCTATCTCTACCTTGAAAGGTCACAAAAAGTGTAAACTCATAACAAACCTCTTCAATTCTTTCACTGGTTCAAATGCTTCAGCGCTACCTCCCATTGCCACAGCAGCTGAAATTAAGTCTGGGAATTCTTTTGAAGAAGCTGCAGCCCCAAGCATGCTAGATCCTAAAAGCACAGACTGTTTGGTGTTAGGAATGAAGACTGGAATACCTATTGTGGAAATAAAAAAAAAAGGTCAATGTGGTAGAGTAATTCAGTTAACACAAGCATGTATCTATATAATTATGATATACTCTACTTTTGATATATAACTAAAGCATCCAAATAAGTGCATTACATACTTACCTAGAGCATTTGCATGAATGCGAATGAATAACTGTGACTTTGAGAGTCCTCCACACATAAGGACGGATGATATAGCATGGCCAAACGAAGAAAGCTGTTCTATGATATGCCGAGTTCCATACTGCCATTGCCGAGACAAAGATGTTATTGTTATCATGCTGTTAGTTCTAAAGGATACCTTCATAAAAATATCTGTGATCCATTTTGCCACATGGTCAGATTCCAATTATATTAATAAACTATGACATAAAGATATCTACCCATGTATTATTTTTAAATGATTCAATGTAAAAAAAAAAAAAAAAAATGGTAAAAACCAACAGAATTTCAACAGAAAAATCTATTATTCCTATACTCACCCGATGTTCATATAATTTATCCTCTACAAGCTCATTTTTATCAACATTTATCCTTAAAATTCAAATAAAGTTCACTCCTGATAACTGTATGGAAATTATAAAAAGTAGACTGCCTGAATACAATATCAAGCCTCAATAAAATAAGTTACACCAAGATACAGTACTTGATAAGACTAGCTTCTTGGGTACAGTCTAAAGCTTCATAGCATACATAGATAGTTTCTTCTAACTTAATCGAAAATTTGAACAATTTATCCAAACTAATTTGTGTTATTAAACAAAGGATGTTTTGATGCCAGATAAAAAGAGGGAAAACTATCCCTATCTGGAGAAATTGAAAACGACCATCACATACCTATAAGTTGAACTAGTCCCATTAGGATTATGGCATAAAGTCTTCTAGAGCAGAATCCTAATGGCCTCCCACCATTACGAACAAATCTGTTAGAGGCTGAAATTCAAGTCTAGCCTTTTCTCAATTTGCTGAACAAAATGGAGCTTCCTTTTATGCTTTGAGCTGATAATGAAACACACTTCCAGAAGAGGACAGTATGGTCTACCAACTCCTTACAGATTTACAGAGTAAAATATTGTCCATGACACTCAAAAATGATAATGCAGATTATGACCATCTAAAAAAAATTCCTATTTATAATAGCGCAATTATGGCTAACAAATCTGGAGAAGGCATCTTAAACCACTCAAATAATGATCAAACAAACAAAAAACCTGCATAGAGCAGTAAATACATGTGGCTGTTAAGTTAATGTGTGGACATTAGCACAGTTGTCAATGAAAAGTCTTGAAGGATATTAAGCCTTCAAAATCAAACTTGTTGGAGGAGACAAATAAAGAGATGACCATCTCGTCCAGTCCAGGTTCAAGGTATCTCTTGCCACTGCCTCAGAATCTACATTCAAAGTTACGTATAGTGGAAGCTTGCGATCCTCTTTCATTGTAAATAGGTCTATTTGAAGAACTGGAACCAGCTCTAGGATTGCTTGGAAAGAGCTCTGACCCAAGGTCCATTCTATGTCCAAAGCTGTCTGTCTGGACAGGACAAACACAAATATATTGTGAGAACCCGACAGATGTAATGGAGGAAACAAATTCCTCTCCTGAACGAATTTCATAATAGGAAGACTCACTGTATTGATAATTCTCAAGTAGGATCTTCCTCATCATTTTGAATGGGTCATATCTGATGTGTTTGTTGAGACGAAACAAGTAGAAGATCACTCTTCTCACAGGTGAGTCTTTCTTCAGTACACTGAATAATCTGTCAAGAATTTTAAGAACCAGCCATTTTATATGACTTACAAAGGAATCCAGGATTCTGGTCTGAACAAAATGGTGTAGTGAAGATGGTTTTAAGATCCACGACCAACCCAGACCAAGGAGAAAAGTCCAATGTTCTTGAAAACGATGAAGATGACCTCCATCCTGAAGACATTCATTGATGAGGCCCTTTGCTGCTATGAGACAGATCAGGCACTTGGTTTCACCTGGTGTACCTCTATATATCACCTTTTCTCCAAAAAAAATCCCAAAGGACCAGGAATTTGGGACTGTGCCTTAGGAGGATGTTTTTGCTGCTTCTCCTCCTCTATAGGGAACTTAGGTGTAGGACAAAGCTTGGGATGGGTGTATGGGTTGGTCTCCTTGTTGGTTGCTTCTGGTTCTGTTGCTAGTTCCTATTACAGGCTGGAGACTTCAGAAAGAAAGACTTCTTCTTTTTAGGCTGGGCCAAAAGTCTTCCTTTCAATTCTCTGAAAGTGAAGTGACCATCTGTCCACTAAAACTTAGAGGATAAGGAATTTACATAGACGGTCCCTACGTAGAAACTCCTCTACCTTGATCTTCCATAGACTGCAAGTAGACAGTACGAGGAGACTCACCTTGAATTTTATTTTGAAAAAGTTCTGTAAAGCCTCGTAAGTAGGGGATTGACTGGGATCTCCGTACAGCTCTCCCTTCCAAAAAGGACATGACAGATACCACATTAAACAAGGTCTGTTAGGCCCGATATTCTGCTGTTCTAAGATTGTCTGGAATGGATGGAAAGCTTTCACCCAATTGTTTGGTACCTAATTGAGCATCCCAGTTCTTAGGGAGAAAGACTTTACAAAAACTTCTAGGTTCTGTGAATGCTTTGAAGTCTTGAGGATATACCCCCTAAAAGGGACTACATTCTTTGGGCATGGAAATGTCTCCTTTCAGCAACATTTTTCTCAATGATTCTGATGTTCTCTTGACCATTTTGGTTAAGAAGGGTATATTTTAGTCTCGTACTGTCATTCCGACCACAGAAGCATCAAACAAACCATAGTCTAAAAGAAAACACCCAGCTTCTGCCAAACTGTTTAGGGCAGACTTGTACGGCATCAGGATAACCTCCTTTGGGGTTAGCTGAAGGCATGCTCTGAGGGATGGATCTTTGATCCTCCCTTTTTACTTCATAGCAAAACATGATTTTAAGACTAAGAGTTTGTCAATTTTTTTCAAAATTGATGAACGTATTTCATCACAAAAGAGATTTCTGTGTCCGGTAAAAGCTGATCAGTATTAGTAAATAAGCTACAATCCTAGTTGGAAAAGCAAGATGCTATAAGCCCAAGGAGTCCAATAGGGAAAACTAGCCCAGTGAGGAAAGAAAATAAGGAAATAAATAAACTACATGAAAAGTATTGAATAATTAAAATAAAATATTCTATGAAAAGCAACATCATCAAATTAGATTTTTTTTACAAAAACTATAGAAATTTCAATAAAAACAATAGGAAGAGAAATAAGGTGATAAATAAGGCACAACAGTGGCAGAGTGTGCCTTTAAGCAAGAGAACTCAACCCCAAGACAGTGGAAGACCATGGTACAGAGGCTACGGAACTACACAAGACTATAAAACATTGGTTTGATTTTGAAGTGTCCTTCTCTTAGAAGAGCTGCTTACCATAGCTAAAGGGTCTCTTCTACCCTTACCAAGAGGAAAGTAGCCACTGAACAATTGCAGTGCAGTAGCTAACCCTTTGAGTAAAGAAGAATTGTTTGGTAATATTAATGTTGTCGGGTGTATAAGGACAGAGGAGAATGGGAAAAGAATAGGCCAGACTATTCGGTGTGTGAGTAGGCAAAGGAAAAAAAGCCATAAACAGAGAGAGGGATCCAATGTAGTACTGTCTGGCCAGTAAAAGGACCCAATAACTTTCTAGTGGTAGTATCTCAACGGGTGGCTGGTGCCATAGCCAATTGATGTCTTTAATTTGTCTTGTTTTGATTAGCAATGATCCTCTTTAAAAAAGTGATGTCCTTTCTCAATAAAAGTTTAGAGATAAAAATTCACCAAAAATTGCATCCAAATCTAATAAGTATTGAGTGTTAAGGTTCATGATATTAGAAGCGCAACTAAATCTCTTGAAATATTTCTCTGGTAAGAATTTTAGCAGTGACAATGGTATACCAAGACAGTTTTTGGTAAATATTATTTTGAAGAATCCTGGTTTGCTTATCGAGATTACTGGTTCTAAGCCCTTTAGGGGCTGCTGGGATATGGCCTAATAATTTTTTAGTTCAGTTAATTAAAAATTCTCCAATCTACAAGAAATTCTAGATTACTTCATAAAGTGGGAATTATCTAAACAGTCCATTATTTTACATATATTTAGAAAACAATCTGGAGTTTCGTATGTCAAACTGTATTTTGAGATGGTTTGATATAAGTAATCTACAGTAGATCTTGTTATCTACAGTTTTCATTATATCATAGTTTTAATTTAAAATGACCTATCTTTTTATTTCCTTGGTGTCCCACTTCCATTAGGTGAGGTTCTTAGAAATGAGCAAAATTTAATAATACAATTTTTTATTTGTATACTCGTCTGATGATCATTTACATGCCCACCCACCTCCTCACTGAGTTGAGGTGTCAAGAGGATACGGATTAGTTTCAACTTCAAAAATTAAATAAGAAAGTGACTGGTGTGTCACCCCTTTGCTTCTTACCATTAATTACCAGAATGTTTCCTGACTTTGCTAGAGGCATGTCTATTGAAAGGAAAGAAATTTGGAAATTAATCAAACTAAAAAATGAATTACGGGCAAATGTTGATCAAACCAAGCTCCTAGAGAAGAAACAATATGAACATCAGGTAAGTATAACAATAACATATCTTATCATCAAAATCTCATTTTTTGGGGGAGGTGTTGTGTGCTCTCCAAGAATATTATTATAAAAGGCTAGAAAAGGGAATCCAATACTATATAAAATTACTATAGATACTGTATGTTGTCTCTCCTACTGCAGGGCCAGTGTATACAGTATTAGAGAGATCAATGAGTTCAGGCTCTGTTGAGCCCATTACACACCTCTAAATGCTGAAAATTATCTGGCAACTGATGACAAGTCATCACTGAGAACCAATACTATAACTGGAGACACTGCTACTTGCCCTAATTTGCACCAAGGTGCCATCTATCACACTTGGAGTGACAATAAAATGTCTCCCTTCCCTACATGAGATTAGAGACCACACAGCACCTACTCAAAAATAGGGTTTCCCTTCTTCAAAACCTATTTTTGAGGTTAATGTGCTGTGAAATCACCAAGGAGTAATATCAAAGCAATAACAGAGTAGACTTTTACAGTATACCAAGGACAGACGTCCACAACCAAGCAAGCAACTATATCATGAGCATACTGTATAGGTGAGAAGAAAAACTAGCAAGTCAGATACTCACCTTATAAGAGAAAATTCTGGAGAGGCTAGATGCCTGACATTACATTTCTATTGAAGGGCCTGGTTGATATACCCCCTCTCCCAACTGATTTCCCCTCACAGGTGGCATGAATGAGAAGAGTTCCAGGCATGCATGTTGCACTGCTTAGATTTAATTCATTTAGTATCTTGTAAATACCATAAGTCCAGACCAACACATAAAACCCTAGATGTTCTGAAATTGTATTTGACCATTTCTGGCATGGCACTGTAACTCCCATCATTGAAGCATCAAGCTAACTCAGGTCTAGAAGAAAACCACCAGTCTCTGAGGTCGCTACTCCCAAGCTGTTAATGGCAGACTTGTGTCATCAGGATAACCTTTTTACAGGTAAGCTGGGGCATGTTCTAAGGGATGGTTTTTAATCCATCAACATGATTCAGGGAATGTTACAAAATTTTCAAATTTGGTATCATCAAATGGAAGATCAAGGCCCTAACATAAAAAATTATTTGATTCTGTGCCAGATTTTTACAGGTTTTACACTATTACCACTCCTCAACATCCATAGAAGCTGCACCTCTGCCGACTCTCCCCCACATCATCGATCATGGAAGACTTGAGTCATAAGCAACAACACCCACTGCTATTTTCTTTAACCCAATAACCTGAAGGTCCAGCCACTGCAGGGTTTTCAGGGTGGGACAGAAGGGAAGACAAAAAGCAGAAACTACCAGGAATGGTAGAGCCTTGAGAACAATCTCCATAGAGGGAGCAGATTAATATTCTAAAATGTTATTTTCCTTAGTAAAATAAATTTTTGAATATACTTACCCGATGATCATGTAGCTGCAACTCTGTTGCCCGACAGAAAAAACCTACGGTCGGGATACGCCAGCGATCGCTATACAGATGGGGGTGTACAACAACAGCGCCATCTGTCAAGTAGGTACTCAGTTACTTCTTGTCAACAAGAACCAATTTTCTCCTCGGTCCACTGGGTCTCTATGGGGAGGAAGGGAGGGTCCTTAAATTCATGATCATCGGGTAAGTATATTCAAAAATTTATTTTACTAAGGAAAATAACATTTTTCAATATTAATCTTACCCGATGATCATGTAGCTGATTCACACCCAGGGGGGTGGGTGGAGACCAGCATACATGTTAACATTAGAAGCTAAGTATCCCGTATTTCATTTTAGCAGTTATTCAAAATAACAACATAAAATAAATAAGTACCTGGTAAGGAAGTCGACTTGAACAATTACTCTGCCTTTTTAAGTACGTCTTCCTTACTGAGCCTCGCGATCCTCATAGGATGCTGAGCGACTCCTAGGAGCTGAAGTATGAAGGGTTGCAACCCATACTAAAGGTCCTCATCAAAACCTCTAATCTAGGCGCTTCTCAAGAAATGATTTTGACCACCCGCCAAATCAAGTAGGATGCGAAAGGCTTCTTAGCCTTCCGGACAACCCAAAAATATTTCAAGAGAAAGATTAAAAAGGTTCTGGAATTAGGGAATTGTAGTGGTGGAGCCCCCACCACTACTGCACTCGTTGCTACGAATGGTCCCAGAGTGTAGCAGTTCTCGTAAAGAGACTGGACATTCTTAAGATAAAAGACGCGAACACTGATTTGCTATTCCAATAGGATGCGTCGAATATACTTTGCAGAGATCTATTTTGTTTAAAGGCCACGGAAGTTGTGACAGCTCTAACTTCGTGTTTCCTTACCTTCAGCCAAGCTTGGTCTTCCTCATTCAGAAGGGAATGAGCTTCTCGTATTAACAGTCTGATAAAATAGGATAAAGAATTCTCTGACATAGGCAAAGATGGATTCTTAACTGAACACCATAAAGCTTCAGACGGGCCTCGTAAAGGTTTTTAAAAAAAGAACTTAAGAGCTCTTACAGGACATAATAATCTTTCTAGTTCATTTCCAACCATACGATAAGCTTGGAATATCGAACGATATTGGTCAAGGCCGAGAAGGCAGCTAATGTTTGGCTAGAAAACCAAGTTGTAGAACATGTAGCCGTTTCGGATGAGAATCCGATGTTCTTGCTGAAGGCATGAATCTCACTGACTCTTTTAGCTGTGGTAAAGCATATCAGGAAAAGAGTCTTAAAGGTGAGATCTTTCAGGGAGGCTGATTGAAGTGGTTCGAACCTGTCTGACATAAGGAATCTTAGAACCACGTCTAAATTCCAACCAGGTGTAACCAAACGACGCTCCTTCGTGGTCTCAAAAGACTTAAGGAGGTCCTGTAGATCTTTATTGTTGGAAAGATCTAAGCCTCTGTGACGGAAGACTGATGCCAACATGCTTCTGTAACCCTTGATAGTGGGAGCTGAAAGAGATCGTTCTTTCCTCAGATATAAGAGGAAGTCAGCTATTTGAGTTACAGAGGTACCGGTCGAGGATACGGATACCGACTTGCACCAGTTTCGGAAGATTTCCCACTTCGATTGGTAGACTCTAAGGGTGGATGTTCTCCTTGCTCTAGCAATCGCTCTGGTTGCCTCCTTCGAAAAACCTCTAGTTCTCGAGAGTCTTTCGATATTCTGAAGGCAGTCAGACGAAGAGCTTGGAGGCCTTGGAGTACCTTCTTTACGCGTGGCAGACGTAGCAGGTCCACCCTTAGGGGAAGTGTTCTGGGAACGTCTACTAGCCATCGAAGTACCTCGGTAAGTTATTCTCTCGCGGGCCAGAGGGAAGCAACTAGCGTCAACTTTGTCCCTTCGTGAGAGGCGAACTTCTGCAGTACCTTGTTGACAATCTAGAACGGAGGGAATGCACATAGATCTAGATGAGACCAATCTAGTAGAAAGGCATCTATATGAACTACTGCTGGGTCCGGGATAGGTGAGCAAAGTATTGGGAGCCTCTTGGTCATCGAGGTTGCGAAGAGATCTATGGTTGGCAGGTCCCAGGTGGCCCAAAGTCTCTTGCATACATCCTTGTGGAGGGTCCAATATGTTGGAATTATTTGTCCCTTCCTACTGAGACAATCTGCTATGACATTCAAGTTGCCTTGGATGAACCTCGTTACTAGTGAAAAGTCTAGACCTGTTGAACAGGAGAGGAGGTCACTTGCGAACTCGTACCATGTCAGAGAGTAGGTCCCTCCTTGCTTGGAGATGTACGTCAAAGCAGGGAGTTGACCGTGTTCACCTCCACCACTTTGCCTTGAAGGAGAGACCTGAAGCTTTTCCAGGTCAGACGTACTGCCAGAAGCTTCTTGCAGTCGAAATGCATTGTCCTTTGACTCGAGTTCCATAATCCCGAGCATTCCCTACCGCCTAATGTCGCACCCCAGCCTACGTCCGATGCGTCCGAGAAGAAAACGTGGTTGGGAGTCTGAACAGTCAGGGGAAGACCCTTTCAAAGGTTGATAAAGTCCTTTCACCAAGTCAGACCAGACTTTATCTTACCGGAAACCGGGATCGAGACCGCTTCTAGCGTCTTGTCCTTTTCCAGTGAAAAGCTAGATGATACAGAAGAGGACGGAGGTGTAGTCTTCCAAGTGACACAAATTGAACCACGGATGACAGTGTCCTAACCAGACTCATCCACAGCCTGACAGGGCAGTGTTCCTTCTTCAGCATCTTCTGGATCGATAGCAGGGCTGGGGGTTGATCGTCTTGTTCAGCAATGTCCTCATCAGAGGGTTCCTCATCCGAAACTGATGAGGAAACGGCAACGGAGTGGGCAACGTCTGACTCGCTGAATCCGGTCGCACTGGTGGATGCGTGACGGAGCCGGACACAAGATCATGGTACTGCTGCACAGTCTGTGAACTGTCAACCATGGGGACGCGAGGAAGTACAGCGTCAACCCGAAACTGTCTAGACTGTCTGGGTTGTGCAGTCAACCCCCTACCGGGTTGCTGAGGTTGCCGCACTGCGTCACAACAAGTCACCTCTGCTGGTTGTTGAACGTCTTCCTAGTGACACACTGAACGTCCACAACCACCTCCGAGAGTCGCTTAACGTCAACGTGCGACTGGCAACCCACACTGGGTCGCACCGGTGGAGGAACCATCTCAACTGGCGGACGTGAGTAGGATACCTCAGCGTCAACAGGGCGTACAACCAACCGGTAGGAAGGTTGTTGGCTAGAAGGTTCTTCTCCGTAAAAAATCCTCTAACAAGGACACAAGCTTGGACTGCATGTCTTGCAACAAAGCCCATTAGGGTCTATGGGAGCAGGTGTGGCAACAGACGGGGTTAGCGACTGAAGCGGAACCATTTACCATCCCTGGAAGCATTGTTATGCTTTAATTAAAGTCCATAGGAGGCTAAGCAGCTTAAGGCTCCTCTCCAAATGACAGAGTCCTCAAAGGAATATCAGAAGGAGGGAGAACAGCACTTTCTCATCTACAGGAACCATGTCCGAGAAAAGCTAGGTTATCTCAGTGAGGGTCTCACTGGTGCATAAGCAGCAGACCAGAAGGCAAGTTATGTAACTGCTTGACAGTCTGTGAACTGTCAAAAACTGAACTGTCAACCACAACAGGTGCGTGAGGACATACAGCACTGGTGCATTAGTAGCAGACCAGAAGGCAACGTCATGTAACTGCTTGACAGTCTGTGAGCTGGCAACAAACAAAGCTGTGTGGGGAAGCCTCAACTCCTGACTGACTAGTCTGCTGCGGGCGAGTGGCGGTAACCACAGTGGGTTGCGGAGGCTGACACACCGTGTCAAAACACGGCAGCTTGTTGTAGCTCACGCACGGCAACGGAGTACTCCGTGTGTCTGTGGGAGTCAGCATGCGTCTGGCAGGGTCGACTGCGCATGGGTGGATGAGCTCTCACAACAAGAGTGTGGGAGCAGGCAGCCATGCTGGGCGCACAACCGTGGCAGGCTGTAGGCAAACGGGTGCATCGTCAACCTTCTCCGCAGTCGGAGTGTGGGAGCAGGCAACAACCAAAGCGGAGTGGTGGTGCGTGGTGGGGACTGCCGTGGGTTGCGGAAACTAACGCATCACGTCAAAACACGGCAGCTTGACTCCACCTTCCCACTGCTGATGCGGTAGCTCACGCATGTTAACGGAGGGAGCCGCACGTCGGCTAACGTTAACATGCGTCTGGCAGGGTCGATTGCGCATCGGAGGTGGAGCTCTCCGCAGCCGGAGTGTGGGAGCAGGCAGCCTCAGCGTGATCTGGGCGCACAACCGTGGAAGGTTGTAGGCTAACGAGAGCAGTGTAAACCTTCTCCGCACGAAACTCCTGCATAACCGCAGCTAACTGAGTCTGCATAGACTGCAGTAAAGACCACTTAGGGTCTACAAAAAACGGCAACAGACGGAGCTACTGTCCGTCGTGACTGAGGGTCTAAAACAGCTGGTGCGGCAACAGACGGAGTTACTGCCTGTTGCGGTACCACCTTGCCTCTCTTGGGAGGTGTGCAGTCGTCGGATGACTGCAGCGAGTCCGAACTGACCCAGTGGCTACACCTAGGCCGTTGGACTTGCGCGGAAGGGACCGACTTGCACTTAAAAGCTGCAAGATTTGGTCCATGGTTTCTACGAGAAACCTCTTCCGCAGACGAGGAATAAATGGGCTCTCTCGTCTTTGTGTGGGTGGGGCGATCTCACGTCGGCAACGTGTGTAGATACGCCCGTAACCACGGAGGGAAAAAACGTCTGTTCGTCGATCAAGGCCTGTGGAACCCATAAGTCGTTCGACATTACTTCTCCCCTGGGCTAGGGAGCTTGTAAGAGGTCCCGGACTAGGTGAACAACTGGCACGAACAGACGAACCCTCGGACGCAGCACTGTAACACTTTGCGCATATCACTTTATCACTTTTGATTTTCTGTTTGCACTTATTTCACTGAAATCGAAACTTTAACCGATTTCTACCTGAAACACGCAATCCTATCCTTCATTAAAAGGTAGTAATTGCGAAAACAGTTTAACAATGCAACAGAAAAACATAAATAAAGATAAAGAATTCAGTGGCTGGAAAAGAGACTAAACACTAGATCAAATAAACTACGTTTACAATCTCTCACCGCATAAAGCCTGGGAACAAGAATAAAACTCTAGAAACGTTTTACCTTCTTCCCCTACAGCGACTAGGGAGAAGAGTAAAAAACGAATTCAGTGGCTGGAAAAGAGACTAAACACTAGATCAAATAAACTACGTTTACAATCTCTCACCGCATAAAGCCTGGGAACAAGAATAAAACTCTAGAAATGTTTTACCTTCTTCCCCTACAGCGACTAGGGAGAAGAGTAAAAAACGAGAACAACGTTACCCGCTTGAACGAAACGTTTATTCTCCTCTCTCTCCCTCCGTCTCTCTCTCTCTCTTCTCTCTTGACTTAGCACCTGAGAGAAGAGCCCAATTATATATCGTTAAAACATGTTATTTGTCAAAGGAAAAAACTGAAAGGTTTCCCAAATAAAAAGTTCCTTTATTTAGAATTTAAACCATTTAAGCTAAGAAAGAATGAACGAAACGCTAGAATCGGTTTACTCTTACTGCAACGTGAAACCGTGATAGACTCTCTCTCTATCGTAACGATAGAGCGCATGTTGAACGTTCTGAACGTCAACAACTGCGGAGACTAAAAACTAAACGTTAGTTCATCTTTGAAAACAGTACGAGACTATCAAAGAAATTCTTTCATAAAACATTAAAATTAAAAAAGTATTAAATTCTTAAAAGGTTAAAAACGATATAACGGGCTCAATGCTAATTAACTTCGGTTCCAAGTAAGGACCGCCTACTATTAGGAAAGGTCGCATATAAACAAACATAAAAATAAATTTTTTATAAGTTTATAATAAATGGAAAGTTAATCGAAGAGGCCTATAAAGGCGGAGAGAAATAAAATAAATAGATCTATAACTTGTTAAGCAAAATTACCAAAAACCTAAACACACTTCCGTCTAAGGGAAGGGTCGGCCATTTAAAAGTGAAAGAGAGTCCATACTCTCTTCGTCACCAAAATTAAATCTATCCAAAACGAGTTCAAGTTTTGAAATGAAGATAAAACCCCTGCATAGCGAAAGCTCAAAACTGGAATAGTGTACTTCACCAAATCGTTGTGAAAACAAAACCAGTTAGGGACGGCGTATTTAGTAGGTCTTGCCGGTGGCACGACAGAGGAAAAATTGGTTCTTGTTGACAAGAAGTAACTGAGTACCTACTCGACAGATGGCGCTGTTGTTGTACACCCCCATCTGTATAGCGATCGCTGGCGTATCCCGACCGTAGGTTTTTTCTGTCGGGCAACAGAGTTGCAGCTACATGATCATCGGGTAAGATTAATATTGAAAAAACAGCAATAACCAAGGCATTCACAGGGGATCCAAACTGCCCAAATCCAGGAGGAATGGTAATCTACTTAGCTGAAACATGGGTTAAAGCCAATCTAGCAAGGTGACCAAACCCCATAGAATACCAAAAGGATGCCTTTTAGACAACTGAAATCTCCTCTAATGACCCTGGGATTGAGGCAGCCTCCTTTTCAGGATCTAAATCAACCTCTAACCCAATATCTACTACTTGGATGGGGGCCTGGTTGACCATGACCCCTCTAACAAAACCCCTTACTTCCGAATTCAATGCTGTTGGGCAGATGGGATTCCTTAGATCTTTACTGGGTAAATAATCAGCACAACCTACAATCTCAGCAAATCCTTTCACCCAATATGATAGGAGATGAATTGCACCTCTCTCAAGCCTGCTGCATGTGGATCCTTATCCTGAGCAGGATGAATCCACTGGGAGCAGATAAGGCAGTTTACAGGGTCCCAAGCTCTGCTATAATGATACACAACAGTTGCTATGAAAACAACAAGGCTTGAGATACAATTTAGGGTTAGCTGGAGTATCATATCTGTTTAGGTTACATTTAATAATGATTTCATTTATTTGCAATACAAAATTCATAATTGAAAAATTTAATTTTGAGTACCTCCAAGGAGAGAAGTCGACCTTCAACACCCAAGGGACCTTACTAGTACCCAGGTTTACATATAAAGAAAAAAAAGAGGCTTTGGCATGGCTGGATAGCCAATCACATAAACAAACAAAACAAAACACCGAAAGCGATCTTTAACTTCAAATTAACCCCTAAATTACAACTTGATTCTTGTAACTTAACTCAACAGTGACCAAAAGTAAGGAGGCTAGGTGCCAATACCAACATGAATAGTATTGTTTTTAATATTAGCCTAGTATTGGTTCTTAGTGATGATGTATCATCAATTGCCAGAAGATTTTCTGCATTGGGACTGTTGTGAAGGGTTCAGTAGAGCATGAACCTGTTGGTCGTCCTTATACACACTGAATCCATACTTTGCGCATTGAAACAGAAACACTGGATCTACAGCAAGGGAGGCAATATTTCTTTAGTAATCCTATGTCATGTTGGATTCCCTCATAAAGCACTTTACAGGAAAGTACTTGAATACTACAGAGTACATCAACCTCACAAAACACAAACAAAATAAATACATTCTCATGAACACAATAACTGTACCTTGTCAGTTATAACAAACTAAAACAGGCAGGTTACAGTATATGAGGCATATTAAAACAACACTACAGTAGGCTATCTATAAACATCTAAAAATTATTTCTCAACTTCCTGCTGAGTGGCAAACACTGATCAATGGAGGAAACAAAAAGAATAATGGTATAAAGAAGGCTGTACTTATGCAGTTAAAAAATAATTCAAATCAATAGTAAATACTTACTGCAAGGGACTGCAAAGTTGCCAAATAAAGGAGAGCCAAATTTCTTTCACTTGTATCTAAGGTCAAGCCAGATATCTGTGGTAATTATGTTTGTATGTATTAATAATAAGAAATCTGAAATTCAATGCTGTACTTCAAATCTATTGTATTTGGCAATTTATTTCAACATGGCACAATGAAATGTAGTAGAATTATAACATCTATCAACAGACTGCTTCCAACAAGAAATACAGAAATGGAAAGTTCTTGCATCTTATTGTATTCAAATACAGTACTTCATAGTTAAGTTAAGTTTAGTAAAAAAAAAAAAAAAAAAAAAAAAAAAAAAAAAAAAAAAAAAAAAAAAAAAAAAAAAAAAAACCCACAGGATTTCAATAAAAAAAAATTTCATACTCACCTGGTGTTCATATTGCTTTTACTTTAAGCTATGCCAATACAGTATTTACCAAAAGTGAAAAATTTCCCGTTCTCTTCCTCTGTAAAAGGCCTCCTCTTCTCGGAACCCCCACACCATCTGGAGGTTTATGACAACTAATTGGTCAATAACATGATCATTTACCTCCTGCTTTTCCATTCTTAAAGTCATTAACCCGATGATTAGACTCTTGACCTCACTGATTAGTGGATCAAGTGAGAATAAAAAGAAAGAATTTTGTTTATTTTTATAAAACTCTGTCGATGTTTATATTGCTCATACCAAAATACACAAAATTTATTTATATTCATATACAATAACTGTGTATTTGATTAATAGACTCATTCATGCAAGACTACTTGGTTGGTAGAAATTACTGTGTACAAATTGGAAACTCTTATTCATCATATGAACCCTTAAACAGAGGGGTACCCCAGGGGAGTGTACTTGGCCCAATCTTATTCTGCATCTATACTATTGGTCTATAAAAAATGCTACTAAGGCATGGCGTGAAGTTTAAACTATTTGCAGATGACACCCAATTTTACTTCTCCATAAATGATATACATGACACTACTGAAACTCTAAACCAAATCCTTGATAGTGTTAGAGAATGGATGACATTTAAACAACTAAAATTAAATGAGAACAAATCTGAATTCATGATGGTGGGCAAGAGAAACAGTATGAGAAACTTAGGTGACATTCAAATGAACATGAATAATAACTCGGTGCCGACATATAGTAAAGTTCGAGATCTAGGTGTATTTCTTGACTGTAACCTGTCTCTAAATGCCCAAATAAATAATGTAATAAAAAGGGCTGGTTATCATCGAAGAAATATTGCGTTTATAAAAAAGTACCTGGACGAAAATTCTGTTAAGAAACTTGTGATAAACTGTGTTAATACCAGGATTGACTACTGCAACTCTATCAACTACAATTTACCAAAAGTCCAACTTAAGAAATTACAAAACATAATCAACAGAGGAGCAAGACTGATAAAAGGTGTCCCACCTAGAGAAAGGATCACCCCTATACTAATTGATTTACACTGGCTGACGATTAAAGCGAGAATTGAATTTAAAATATGTACAATAACCCAACGAGTCATCAGAACTGGTCGTCCAAAATACTTAAGAGAATTGCTACATATTGCGCAGCCAACAAATCGTGTCGACACGAGAATAGTTACAGATGGCTTCAAACTGTTGGAACCTAGATTTATGTCTACTTTAGGCTCCAGAGCCTTTAAATATGCAGCCCCGAGACTATATAATAAGCTCCCACGAATCATTCGAATGATTGAAGACATTAAGGCTTTCAAGAGGAAACTGAAGACTTTCTTATCATGAGTCTTTTGAGAGTGACGATTTAACAGTAAATGAACACTATGTGACTTGAAAAGATAAATACTGTGAACAAACAAGGTAAAACGACAGTGGAAGTCCTGTAAAGAGTGGGGTTCCCCTGCTGTATGGGACCAGAAAACCAGCCATCAAAGTAAAGTAAGTTGGGTGCTAAATCCTACATTAACCCCATTAAAGAAAAACTTGTGATATGCTAGTAGCTGAGCATGCTAGCAAACAAATCATACAGCCATGCAGTAAGAGAATCTTCAACAGATTAATTCATCCAAACATGAAACAATCAAACAGATTCAGCAAATCTTTAACCAATTAATTAAAAAAAGAACACATTTTGCCGAGGGAAATCACACAGATTGGCACAACAACAACATACCCGTAATATTAAAAATCCTTTATAGAATGCTTATTTCATTGATGGAAGGGATAAGCAGATGTTTAGAGGCACTTACTTTAGACAGAAAAGAGATATAAGCAATATAAGGATCCCGACTACCATTTCGGTCTTCTGCCTCGCAAATCTAGATTTCTAAAATTGCAGCTGGAAATGGGGTATTGGGAGGGTTTTACTGCAGAAGAATCTAAAGTAAATTAAGAGTTAAGACTCTACAAGAGGATCTTGAATCTACAAAGTGTTGTGTACCATCAGACCTCTTACTGAATGGTGTACTAGAACCACTACCTACCATTGCACTGGAGGAATTATGCTGCGATTTTAAGCAGGGCATGTTAAGCCTAAAACATTATCCTGAACTGACAACTTATTGGCCTTCTGAACTCTCCATAAAAGAAGTTGATGATGTTAAATATTTAATAAGCTCATGACAAAAAATTAAACTTGTTAGACTGTAACTAACACAAAGAATGAATGTCATTTTGTCATCATTTCCTCTATAAACAATGAGGCTAAAAACAGAATTTTAATAATAAGATTTTATATTTCAATACTCACCTGATGTTCATATTACTTTTTTTCAGAAGCTCAGTTTAACCGAAATTTACCCGTAAAATTGAAAATCATTGTAAAATTTTCACACTCTTTCCCTTCAACACCTACCATTAGTTAAGGAAGGAACATTCTAACGGTAAGTGGTAACTGATGCGTCAGTTTCTCTTTGTCTCTTCAATTTTAAAGTTGAAATTATCCCTGCCTCTTGATAACACAAGGCAGGGAGGAGGAGGGTGGGCATGCATAAATAGTACTTGTTTTGGCAGTGGCTGTAGTAACACTTATATTTACCCAACTATGACTTTAATTGAAGCTTTGTTTTCCTCTTCAAAATTTAAAGGAATCATATGATATGCCACGCCACCCCCATAGGTAATAAGAAGTTGCTTAGCTGTGCTTGCTTTGGCGAGTGGAGAGATATAATGATCAGAATAATTAATTGGTCTTTTGAATCCCAGTCTAGCTGTCTTATAGAGTGACTAGAATTGCAGCATGATTATCTACTGCCTTGTCAATAGCCAAGATAATGTAAGAAGAAGAAAATAGATCCACTATGAAAAATTTAAATTAGCCTTGTGTTCCCAGTCTTCTCTGAATTACCCTGAACTAAATGCAAACAATGCAACAAGGTAAAGGGGTTATTCAAATTTCCATTCAGATTACTAATCAAAGCAATCAACAAACAGCTGATAAACTTCATGAAGAAGGTATGAGAGGGAACAACATTCCTCCACACACATGAACACAACACTGCAGATACCAGCTGGTATAGTATACGCTTCTGTTGCACAAAGCCATGAAAATTTTTTAATAATATCGTAAATTACAGTATTAGTTCATTTGCTTTACTGTAATTAGATTTGCATTGTAGAGTGAAATAATGATGTCTTATTAGACACCAGCAACAATATGAACTGAAAAGCAGGAGGTAAATGGTCGTATCATCAACTAGTTAGCTGTCCTCAACTGCCAGATGCTGTGATTGTTCCCAGAGAGGGAGGTATTTTTCAAAGGGAGAGAACGAGAAATTTTATATTTGTGGGCAGACATTGACAGAGCTTTGAGTAGTAGAAATACATCAGAGGAGTTTTATAAAAAACAATTCTAATCAAAGACATAAGCAAAAATACAGATAAGAGTCAAGTTCAGGTGTGTAGATATATATTTTTTTTTAAATACTATAAAGTCTAATATTATTATACAAAATTTTAATCTCACCATGCCTGTCATAGATGGATCTGCAAGGGGAGATCTATTTCCATGGAAATCTGGGTACACATGAATATCTTGTGCTAGATATGAAACATCAGCCAAGGATTGCTCTTCAGCTAATTCTTTCAATATTCCCTCTAGCCATAAGTAGATGTCCCTGAAAAAGTAAAAGATATGGGTTTCACTTAAACTAAAATTATTACAGTAAAATATCTACCCAATACAGTATCAAATTTTTTTAAATTCTATAAAACAGATGCCACATTTTATCACTGATATACATGAAGCTAAAGTCTTTATTCATCATTTGCTAAGACATAAAATCTATTTGTCTAAAAACTTGAATTTGAAAAACAATCTCCTCTGAAAAATAAAAATCCATAATAAATCTCTACATAAAATATTTAGATGAAATGAATTAAGAACATGTATACTTGGCAGAATTTCCAAATAAAATGAGATCATTCGCATTTCTTCACATGGTAATATTCACCCTATGAACTGGATAGAGTACCTTATTAACCCACAATGTCTTCCACAATGTCTTGCTAATGCTTCAGTCTTACAAGATAACTATACAATAACCTCAGATGCTTCATGAGAAATATATCACACCAGATGATTCAGAAAGTCTCAATGGAATAACTCTTATTTGCATTGAACCTTTCTTCCCAAAGTAGTCCTAACAAATATTATTCTGCTATGGATAGATTGTTGAACGATTCATAGACTACCAAAAATAAAAAGAAAAACGTGTTTAGAGAGATTTTGGGAAAACATTTAGTTCAAAAGCAAAGGACGGAAGCATGAAAATTCTAAACAAAAACTGCTGACAAATGACATAGTCATTTTGATTGTTCTCTTAATGATCTTGTGGAATGCTATCATAACTAATTAATTACAAAAATGGAGAGAGGTGGCAGATCTCTGGGCTTTCCAAGTTCTATATGTGATTGTATTTAACACAACGTTTGCTATAAAATAAGACTCTTACCCATGTGAGCACTTGGCAGATGCTGGGTGGCTTTGAATAACATGATCAATGAGGGATCCTGTGGCACTCTGGCCTCCTTCGTTCAGCCACCCTCCAGGCACCATGGCACTGTAATAAGGGCCCCACACACCCTTAACAAAAAGGGGTTGCTTACTCACACACATATGGCAAGTTGAGGTTCCACAAATAAGTCCTGTTAATATCATCATGATTATAATTATTTCAATATTAACTAATAATATCAGTTTAAGTGCAAATCATAAATAGGAAAAATTAAAAAGTTATTCCCTACTATTGGAGGTAAGTGGATTCCTGGAAATCATTGTGAATACAGTACAGATTTTTATATCACGGATAAATAACCTTCTAAAAAAACAGGATGAGGTCCATGTGAGTCCTCAAATTGCCCTTTAAACCTGTTAGGAAAAATAATATTCTACCTACCTCCATGTCCCATAAACATAAATCTCTAGTTTACATATGCTATGTCACACAATATAACATGGGTTAACTGACGTTTTTGTCTTTCAAGAGATAAAGAATAATTATCATCTTTTTCTCCAATGAATAAATTGTCAATAAAGGGATTCTTTTTAGTCTCTACTTACAAATAGTAGTATAATACAGATAAATCTTACAAATTAGTTCTGTAAATACAGTACACATTTTATTTGACACTTTATGATATTGTCAGAATGTTGGAATCCTAGAACTAATTAACGAAATAGGACAGAGTATTACTTTGTACTTCCATTTCTTATATTGAACAGTTTAGTGTCGTACTTTATTCTAAAATGCATATACACACACTGTAATTACCCTTGATATGGTTGAACTGATTAACAACATAGGGCAGGATATTACTGTATTCACTTGCCTTTTTGACATTAAAGCATTTAGTTTTGTACTTTATTCTAAAATTAGGAGAGAGAGAGAGAGAGAGAGAGAGAGAGAGAGAGAGAGAGAGGAGAGAGAGAGAGAGAGAGAGAGAGAGAGAGAGAGAGAGAGAGTATGTGGTGATATTAATATTACTAGAATAAAATTGTTGTGTACTGTGCTATGTTATTATTAAAGTACTGTACATTGGATGTTGTAATACATTATTGTCACATATTTAAAGTACAGTTACAGTTCTTAAAGTTATATTAACAAGTCCAGTACAGTACTGCTATATACGAAAAAAATACTTTGAACAACCATAGATTTCAAGTTCTTTTATCTGTGGAATTCAATATTCACATAGGGTTCCCGTATTCCACAACACCCAACGGATAAAGAGTGCCAAAGATATACGGATTGCCATAAAAGTTGGGAGGTGGTAGTTGTTTAGGTACTTTAAGTGAGATTTAAGGTAGCTATCAAGTTCTTACAAGTTGGTAGGGCATTAGACTTTTCTTCATAATGTCTCACGATGGCAGCTACCTGAACATACCATGAAATGCTTCCTAAGAAAGTTATGGTGATTATCTGAACACAAGTGGAGTGGTATCCTTGGACAGGGTATTAAAACTAGCAGATCACCTTTCTCTTTAAATAGGAATCATATGCATAGGATTAATGGTTAATCTTATATAAGGAGGCAAGAGTTTTCCTTTCTTGTAACAATAGATTAACAGTCTGGCCATGCTTGGATTGTTTGTCAGTTTGAAAAAGATTTCTTTTCAGGCCATGAATAAAAGGGATTTTGATGAAGGAAAAATCTATTTCTGGGCGAGGGACCTGTGACGCCCAATGAAATGCTCCTTAAAGCACCATTTCTAAGGTATAAATGCTGCTAAAAATACCAGAGAAAAAGTGGCATGGAATGCCAGGAATAAACCCAGCTCGCTCACTCTAATAGAGTGTCGGTATAGAAACTGGGGCATGTTAGAACCACTACCAGAGGTCCCTTACCAATTAGTCCTCTCCTTCCTCAATATCCCCCGATACTATGAGGTGCCGTTCTACACCCATTTACACAATTTAAAAAATTCAAAAATTCCTTGTACAAGAATGTCGTAGGCCTTCAAAAAAGATTTTGTATCCTGCTTTCAGAAGAGTGCTATCAGGTTTTATGAAGAAAAGAATAACACCATACTGATAAGTTGCATATGTACCTAACATCCATCATAAATTAAATGTCACTGACAATGCTGAGCCCTACATACTATATATCAAAAATAAAATTCTTTCTTGATGTTACACAAAAGTGGCTTCTTTTGTCATAAGTATCAGAAAATCTCCAACATGAAATCCTTCATCTCCAAATGATAATACAACCAATCGGGTCTATGCCTCATAACAAGATAACAATATCAATCAAGTCTATGCCCCATAAGGAGATACTTTGATGAACTGTTCCCTCAGGATACCTTGATTAACAACCAACCAACTTTAAACTTGTGAGGCTTTACTAGAGGATCTAGACCATTACAGTCACCAACCTCACTTGTATGTGTGAGAAAATGGTCATTCAAAGATGAGCACTAAAGACATGAAATAACTAAAGTCTACTCCACCAATATCTTGGTTGCTGTCACAATATAAATAAAATATAATTGACAGCAATAGTATAATTCTGTAAACTATATCTTTATTGTTATCCTGTGAAACACTAACAACCCTTAACAATTCACATTTCTGTAATTACTTGTACATTTTCATTATAGAAATGATGTTTCCGGCACTGCATATGCCCATATCCTTCAATGAATCACAAGAATATCAGACAATTAATATGTATCCTTTGTAATATATAAAATAGAATTTTTTTCAAATTAGACACTTTATAATATTATAAACTGAATTCTTCTACAGGGGAATTGGATTACTCCTAACAAGACATACATAAGAGAGAGTCTTCTTCCCATTTAAAATTATTTAGAGAGTCTTCTCCCACTTACATTGATATAAGTATAATAATTATAAATAATAATAACAATACAGAAGATTTTCAGCTTACAAACTTAATAGTTCCAAGAAGCTGTTAGGAAATCAAATTGTTTGAAAGTCAAACTTTTTAAAATTTTGGCCAAGGGTAGGCCTAACCTGAATCCTATGCCTATGATTTTCTGCTACAAAAGTTAACAAATAGTTGGGTTTCATATGAAATAGATATCAGGTTATTACAAATGTTGTTTTGGTTACTATATTAAATGATATAACATTATTTTATTATATTATTTTTTCATCTTATCTTTGTTATTTTTAGTTGGATTTGTGTTTGTATCTAAGAATATTTTTAAGTCGAATCTTTGCAAGTTGGGGACTTTCTATAATAATAATAATAATAATAATAATAATAATAATAATAATAATAATAATAAAAACTATACTGTATAATACAGTACACTACTACTACCACAACTACCATTATCATTATCAAATAGAAAACTTCATCAGAGCTTTAAAAGTAATGATGATAAGTGTAAAAAGCAATGGTGACACTGGTAAATTCTAAATTAGTTATGGTTTACCCACTACTTACCAAGCCTTCCATATAGATCCTCTCCATCCTTTGCTCCTGCAGCTACCAATGCCAAGCCCCCTGCATGGGCATCAATCAGGGATGTTGCAACAGCAGTTTCTGTGGATAGCCCTAACTGAGAGGCAGCTTCTGATGTCATCATTCCACATTTACTACCAGGTGGGAGAATTAAAGAGCCTTTGAGGAGAGAAAAAAAATTATAATTTATTTCTAGTTTTAATATCCTGTGTTGATGTTTTGGTAAATTTATACATGCATAGATTAATTAGATTAACATTTTTAAATAAATATGCAAGACTTCAATGCCTGTAAGTAAACTATGATAAGATGATGCATTTATAATCCTTTAGCTTAAGGAGATGCAAAAAATCTGCCTTTTTTCCTCTACTAACAATAAATTCTTTGTTTTGCAATAAAGCACTTTGCAAGGTGATTGAATATAGATTCGTGTAATGTAATGTTATTTGCTACTCATCAAAATAACTCTATTGCAAATTCATCACAGGCATGATTTCCAGTTGGCTTAAAGCTTTACAGAACTTTTTATAATAAATGAATGAGACAAAATTCATATAATTGTTTATAAAATAGCTGACATCTTATCACTTCCTTTGTCTGTAAAGCCTCAAACAGCAGGTGAAAAAAAAAATCATAAGTAATGTATTTTTCCAAACTATACAAAACTAAGTCTTTAAAGGGAGTATGTTTCAACTAGGCTGGATTAGGTGTTAAAACTTTTAATGAGGTGTTGGAGTTACTGGCAGGCAACAGGGAAGTCCCGCCCCCCTCGTAAACATATCCAAAAGCCAATTTCACCTTAACCTAGGACTTGTGGGGTGGTTGAGGCAGGAAGTACAACTTAAAGGACTGAGGTTTGTATAGTTAGAAAAATACAAATCACTTAAAATTTGTGATTCATTCATACATGAATATAGATGCTTGTCCTTTAATAAGAAGCTAATCCTAAGGAGGAAATAAGCCCCTATACAGTAATCATATTGGCTAGTTTAAAATCCAGGGATGTTTATACAGTTGAATCTGATAGAGGTGTAGAAGTCTTGATAAACACGATAAAGGTGCAGGAGTGTTGATTTATACCACCTTATAACACTTGAGAATAAATTTTCTCATAAGTTGGGCTAAAGACAGTCAAGGAAGACCCTGTATCCTTGGAAGGATATGATGTCAAAACGTATGGTCAATTGAGTATAATGTGTTACATCTATCAAACCCCCAACTTGTATGGAGTACGAGGAAGATACTTTCATATCTTACTCATACAGTATAGATCAATTGCACAGTATGGGTGCTTACCTGCACCAACATTCAATCCAGCAAATAATGGCATGACTGCTGCACCCTAAGGGAGGGGAAGGAAAAGAGGTAATTAGCCAGACACTCTACCTCTTAACCTAGACAAACGTCAAAACTGTTATCTTAGACGAAATACTTCTTGTTCAGTAAAGAGATGGGTAATCTACACAACCTTATAAACCATCATAGGTTCAAATGAAAAAGTAACTAAAGACCCGTGTGTATATTCCCATAAATAGTGGGCTGTAAAAGTTGTAAGACTAACCTTAGACAGGTATTACTTGAAGGTTAGAGTAGATTAATTATTCTGGCTTCGTGTGACCGAATAAGGTGGGGTTCCTTTCTTCTTCTTGTAGGAGCACATGTTCGATTGTTCCTGGGAACCAGAAGGAAAATAGAGTGTAAGGACACCGCTCCCTTCGTCGTCCAGAAAATCAACAAACTGTTTATTTATTTGAATTCTCCTTTCGCCACACCGTGGTTTCCCATGTATATGTATTCCGCTCTATCAGAGCTACATTTTGACATATGTATCATTTCATTACATGTTTCTGTTAACTCATAATTCGTATATTTGTAAGTGTAAGAAAACACATATATTTTGGCGGGCAATTCAATCTGATTTGGCGCCAGCGCCATCCTACCTTTCCGTCCGCACCTTGTAATATACTCCCATGCACATTTGAATAAAGTATCAGTTGATCTTGGTGACGCTTGTCTCACTGTCCTTACAAGAGTTTTAGGATCTCTTCTTATTCCTTTTTTATTGCAAAAATAGTTGTTGTATCACCCTCCAAAACTGACGAACGAGCTTTTGGGGGAGGATGATGATGATGTGGTTGTTGGTGATGATGTAGCGGCTACATGAGGTTTTTGGCTGTAAAACCTGACGTCGATGACAGCAGTTCTTCAGCGTGAAGTTAAGGTCATGACGGTAGCCTTTCGGTTTACAGCTCATACAAGGAACTGAGCTACACTTTGCTGGAGTGTGTTTCAAATCTTCACATAAGAAATTGCCCTATATGAATGGAACAGATATTTAACACCATTAAATACTTTAGCAAAATGTTTTTGAGATTTCTTGGTTCTGAACTTCTGGATCAGGGAAACTTTTTTCAATATCGTATTGATCCTTTAACTCCAACAATTCTTTGTCAGTCAAAAGTTGCTTGTGGGTCTCACTTAACTTGTCAAAACCTTCTTCCAATGCCTTCTCACATTCACTAATAAAGGATACTAAATTCTTTATTTCATCCTTTACTGACTCATACACCAATGCAGTTTGAGTAACTTTAGTCCAAGAAGCACTGATGTTCAGAACTGCCTGATAAATATTGTAATCCTTCCAAAAATCAAGAATGTTCATGCTATACTCTGCAAAAGTAGCATCTACTGCCTGTTGTAAAGTATGTTGTTTAGACTTATGATGGATTGGTATATGGGTTGATTAAGACACGTAGTGCCTGGTAGCAAAAAACGAATATGACAAATTCGAAGATAATTTGTATTTTTCCTAACCATACAAACCTTAGCTATTTACAAAAGGTTACCTTTAAGCGTAGCTGAAATGGCGAGCCATTAGAATTTAACGAGGGTGTATTACCCCCGCGCTAGTTAGCGGGGGGGTAGGGGAGTGGTAGCTAGCTACCCCTCCTCCCCCTCACACACAGGTGAATCCTCACTTTCACTTAGAGGTAGGACTTGTCTTGGGGGACAGGGCTGGCGGGCAAATATGTGTAAATAGCTAAGGTTTGTATGGTTAGGAAAAATACAAATTATCTTCGAATTTGTCATTTGTTCCGTAACCGAAATACAAACCACGCTATTTACAAAGGGTGACTTACCCCTTAGGAAGGGTGGAAAGTCCCTAGCCATACTGGCTTTGGCTTTACCCGGGGACTCAGAATCCGAGTGAGTCGCACTCGAGAAAAGGAGTCCCTGCACCTCTCAAGTTCCTTGCTCCGCAAGAAACCATGTGGCCTACGTAAGCTAGTGTGTGAAGGAAGAAGTGTGACCCGTCCTAGGCAGTTGACCTGGAGTTCCAGAAGGAACTCTGGGTTAGGACGTTCCCAATACCACCTCGTCAGGGTATGGGGGACGCGACAGTATTGACTCAATACTCGGAACACAAGGAAGCATGGTTTACCTGCAGAGGTTCGAGATCAGCTATGCAGAGACCAGGATGCTGCTTCCCCGTAGAGGGGATGATGAAGAAAGAAGAAAGGGCCAGACATACTTCTTTCGTTCATGCAGACTAAAACCTGATAACAATGCCCTCAACCTTCTGCTACCTGTCCAAAAAGGAGCCTGAGGTTAGACCAGCTGTTGTGTAGCCACCACAGAGCGATAGAAAACGTATCGAGACTCCTGTGGGTCACGCCCTGCAGGAAGCGGGCTGCGAAGGTCATTAGACGCTTCCAGACTCCAGCTTGTAGCACCTGCGTCACGGAGTAGTATTACTCGAAGGCGAGGGACGTTGCGATGTATCCAACATCGTGCTGTAGGGCGACGTGACGGGGGAGGGTCTGGAGACAGGTCGAGATGAATGTCCTTGAGTCCGGGCTGAAGAGGTATACTGGTGACTCTCCCCCCATGTCCTCCTTGTGCTCCCAAATCGGCTGCAACTGAGGACAAACTGCAGCTGTTCCCAGCGCCAACCTCTCGATTCCTTTACTGGCAAGAAAGAGAAGGTCTTGGGACATCAGATACAGAATGGAGACTCGAAATCTTGAATGAATCGGACCGAAGGGCCGGGACCCCCAGATTCTGAGTCTAGCCAACAACTCAGGAGCGAGCCTGAATGTTGCCTTCCCCTCTTCCTTAGAAAGGGGGGAGTAGTAAGAGACCAAGAAGATTGCTTGCACACTGGCCGTGGCCAGAGTGAGCAGGAGACCCAAGGCGGAATACAATTCGAGGCCTGTCGTAAAGGGTCTTGAGAAGATCTCTTAAAGGACTAAAAGTCCGAGCCATGCTCCAAGTTGGAGGTCTTCCTCCGACTAGGGCAGGGACGATCGTAGCTTCGCATGAGCGAGGATAGATCCAGCGGGCAGGAAAAAGTTATTCCTTTAAGCCTGAAGGTCAGGGAAAGGCTGAGCGACAGGCTTCATTGCCGAGAGCGGAAAGGAGTTTCCTCCCGCCGAAAGGCAAAGAGACCGTTATTGCTGGAGAAGAGGCCTCAAGGGAGGAGGTATATCTCCCACGGCACCAACCACCTAAGACTCTTCACTTTGCCTGGGAGACCCCTGTGGATGACTATCGCAGATGACGCGACCTCCGTACCGCGACTGTAGCGGGTTGTCTCTTCTTGAGGAGGAAGCGTAGTGTCTCCAGGCATGAAGCCGAAGCGACGCCCCGGTTCGGGAGAGATGTCGCAGTGTGGTTGCTTGAGTAGTGTGCGCCGTGGGAGAAGCTCTCCCGGGAGTTCCGTCAGGGGAAGCAGAGGGTCCAGAAACCGTTCTGCGCATAGTCCCAGTGGAGCTCTCCCATTGAAAGGTTGACAGACAACCTGGTCTTGTTGAGACCCATTGTCCACAGACAGAAAGGAGGGAAGACGCAGGCGTCGAAGTTGTCCCACCATCATTGGAATGCATCTTGCCAGAGTCTCGGGGTCTGAGACTGGGGGGAAGAATAGCGGAAGCTTGAGGTTCCAAGCTGTCGCGATCAGGTCCCCGAGACCAGTACTTGCTGGTTACCCAAGGTCAAAGACCCCCAGGTACACTCTCTCTACGAGGCTCTGCTCGGATAGTCTGAGAGAACATTCCCCTGCCTGGAATGAGAGCCGATGGTGGTATTGAGAGAATCTCAATCATCCCGGTATCTCTACTGCAAGATGTGAAGGTGTGAAAATGCGTCCCCTTCTGGTTAGAATACGCCAGAATCATGAAGTCGACGCGCAACGGGGCGACTCGGCAGGAGCTGTAGGATCTGTAGAGGGGCCAGACTAAGGCCCCTAAGCCTGCCTGAATGATGGAGAGGTATCCTTCAGGTCTTGACCATAGGCCTGGACCGGAACATGCCCCCCCCTTTCCTTTGACGAGTCCGAGAACAGCATCAAGAATGTGGGGAAAGGACGAGAATATCCACTACCATCAAGAGGCTCCATAGGTCAACACCCATTGCAGGTCTAATAGTTCCGCTGGTCCTATAGGGGCCAGGAAGTCCGGTTAAACATTGCCTGAAGCCACCGGAACTTGGATCGCCCCACATGGACCTTATCCTGAGGCGACCGTTCGGACTATAGACAGGTCAATGAGGAAAGGAGAACTAGGAAACGTTCCAAGGTAGGGCTGAAAGCTCTGCTTGACTGAGAACAGGTACTGCGACTCTCCTCAGTCTTGCCACAGTCAACCGAAAGGAAGGCTCGGAGGATGTGGTAACAGAATCTGGCGTCCCCAGGTGGTCACCCATCCAAGTACCGACGTTGCTTAACCTCGCTGGACGGACGAGAAGCGGGGTTTCCAACGTGGTAAGGCCGTTGACTCAATATCATGGCCAGATACTCCAGATGTTGAGGCAGAGGAAGAGAAGGCTCCAAGCAAAATACCATGAGCCCACACTCGTGGTAAGCATCCGGAAGCTTGTCCCGGCGCTGAAGAAGGTCGAACCCGAGCCTACCGGAGTTGACAAGCCCCCCAAACAGCAGAGGAGGCGGAAGCCTGCACCTGAGCGGCCAAGAGGAAGGCAGGGAGAGTTCTCTGGGGAAACAAACCTGCTATGCCACGGCGGGATAGCCACACTGCATCATAAGCAGGAATACTTGCAGTCTAGGCTGAATTCGACGAGCACCCTGGAATATGGAAGGAATGGAAACTGAAAGTACCCGTCCTTCCGATCCAGGGTTTAAGGAGTCCTGTCGCCTCGTTACCAGTCTGATCGATTCTGCTGGTCTACTCTGGCTGAAGTTTGTTCGACAAACTTGATCAGGGCTGAGAGGTCGACTAAGGACATCCCCTCTCAGATACTGTCTTACAAGCAAGGATCGACTGAGGAGGCCGGGGGTGAAGCCGTCGATGATCCTAAGGAAGACCTTCGCCTAAGGTATGGATCATTCTGCCCAACCGGGCAACTCTGCTGACGCTATGGCATAGAGGTTCAGAGACACTGAATTCGCTGACAGAGACGGCAGGCGCGATATCCTTGGCTGATCGCAGAGATTGTGCGGGAATGGGCATCGGGAAGCTGTCATTCGGATGAGTAACCTTAAGCATCCTCCCAGAGAAAAACCTGCAATCCTAGAGTTCGTGAACTCCTTTTAGGACTATGCCCCCCCGGGGAGTCTCCCGTGCCATCTGTTCCTGACAGGAGGAAACTGCAATTGGACACCTTGTCCCAGTTGTCGAAGCCGATAACTTAGGCCGACGTGATTGAAAGAAAAGGGCGCTGGAGCCCTGCAGAGTCTGGAAGAAAGCGCCTTGGAGGAGTGAAAACGGAAGTCGATTTCCTCCGCACAGCCGCTGTCAAAGTCTCTGTCCTTGGGCACAAACAAACTCTTCTCAAGGATGGAAGGGTGTCTGAGGTCGTCGACCTCCACAGATGAGACACCCGAAGGAAGCCCTCAGTCAGCGCGTCCAGATGGTACAACATCGAGCTTGTCCGCAAGTTAGATACTTAACGACGAAAGGCCAAGGTGCCTGAGCTCGAGAGGAGGAAAGTACCCAAGCTCTTCCTTGAACCAAACCTCGGGCCGTAACCGAGGAGGGAAAGAACCTGGTAAGCTCCCAGAGGAAGGGGTAAGTAGTCACCCCTTGTCCGATGGAGAAATCTCAAACGGAAAGCCCCCCCGCCAAAAATCCTTCCAGGAAATGACGGGGAAGGGCTAACCAGGTTCAGGAAAGAGGAGTGTTGCTCAGATCTCCCTTAAGTTTCTCCTATTCTTGCAAGTGCCATGCTCTGCGTTTACGGGGTGAGGCCGCGTTCTGGAAATACGCTCCAGAAGAACTCGCCAGGCTGGCCATGCTGCGAAAACCCCATTGGGAATCGTGGTCGCAATCGCCCTGGAGCTCGCGCGACGGTAATTCAAAGATTTTTCGCGTGGGCCAACGTGGAAGCGCCCATGCGCGGTAACGCAAACGAAGGTGAGCGAAGGAGCGCAGAAGGAGGGCGAGCGTGGTAGGAAGGGCGAGAGCTGGTGGTCGGCGAGCAATAACCCATAGACGAGCAATGGATACTGCAAGAAATAAGCCGACGTTTGTGCGAAGAAACACTGTAGGTTCGCGCGACGGAACACCATCCGTCCGCGTGATGGAAAACCGTTGGTTCGCGCGTGGGCGAACATTGGAGAGCATGGGCGCGGATGCGCATGAGCGTAGACGTGCAGGCACGTGGGCGTGTGGGCGCGCAGGCGAATGGTCGTGTGGTCGCGCGGGCGCGTAGGCGAATGGTCGTGTGGTCGCGCGGGCGCGCAGGCGAATGGTCGTGTGGTCGCGCGGGCGCGCAGGCGAATGGTCGTGTGGTCGCGCGGGCGAGCGGTCGTGCAGGCGAGCGGTCGCGCGGGCGCGCAGGCGAGCGGTCGTGAGGGTGGGCAGGTGGATGAGCGCGAGTCCGAGGCGGCGAACGCAAGCGTTAGCGCGATGGCGAGGAAACACGCTGCCGCGTGGGCGAGGATGACCGCTGGCGATATAGATCAACAAGCGATCGGTGGTGAGCTGGTGAGCGCTAACGCGCAGGTTGGCGATGGCGCGTTGTGTTATGCCGATGCGATGGTCGAGCAGCATGCGTAGGTGAGCGATCGTGCGTTGGCGAGCAATATGCGAAGGTGAGCGATCGCGAGCAGCATGTGCATGAGGGCGATCGCGAGCAGCATGTGCATGAGGGCGATCGCGAGCAGCATGTGCATGAGGGCGATCGCGAGCAGCATGTGCATGAGGGCGATCGCGAGCAGCATGTGCATGAGGGCGATCGCGGGATGGTGATCAGCATGCACAGATGGGCGGTTGCGCGATGGCGAGCAGCCTCTGCAGGTGGGCGATCGCGCGATGGCTATCAGGATGCGCAGGGTAGCGCGATGGTGATCAGCATCCGCAGGTGTGCGGTCGCCGCAGTTGAGGGTCGCGCGATGGCGATCAGCATCCGCAGTTTGAGGGTCGCGCGATGGCGATCAGCATCCGCAGTTTGAGGGTCGCGCGATGGCGATCAGCATCCGCAGTTTGAGGGTCGCGCGATGGCGATCAGCATCCGCAGTTTGAGGGTCGCGCGATGGCGATCAGCATCCGCAGTTTGAGGGTCGCGCGATGGCGATCAGCATCCGCAGTTTGAGGGTCGCGCGATGGCGATCAGCATCCGCAGTTTGAGGGTCGCGCGATGGCGATCAGCATCCGCAGTTTGAGGGTCGCGCGATGGCGATCAGCATCCGCAGTTTGAGGGTCGCGCGATGGCGATCAGCATCCGCAGTTTGAGGGTCGCGCGATGGCGATCAGCATCCGCAGTTTGAGGGTCGCGCGATGGCGATCAGCATCCGCAGTTTGAGGGTCGCGCGATGGCGATCAGCATCCGCAGTTTGAGGGTCGCGCGATGGCGATCAGCATCCGCAGTTTGAGGGTCGCGCGATGGCGATCAGCATCCGCAGTTTGAGGGTCGCGCGATGGCGATCAGCATCCGCAGTTTGAGGGTCGCGCGATGGCGATCAGCATCCGCAGTTGAGGGTCGCGCGATGGCGATCAGCATCCGCAGTTGAGGGTCGCGCGATGGCGATCAGCATCCGCAGGTGAGCTAGTAGCTGGCGAACCATGTTCCTTCAGAAGAGTTGGAGAACGTTGGCGAGCCGGCTGTAACACACGTAGGCGAACCGGAGATCGCCGAAAGACAGGAGATTGCTGGTGAGCTGATGATCGCTGGCGAGCTGATGATCGCTGGCAAGCTGATGATCGCTGACGAGCTGATGATTGCTGACGAGCAGAAGGCTACGCGTGGAAGCCTGCGTATAGAAGAAGAGTCCTTGACCCCGACCTGAACCGAAGTTCTAGATTGCGAGGGCGAACGTGGGCGCACAGGGCGCGTAACAGCAACCAACAGGAACAGCAGGGATGATCATCATGAAAGCGCTGACGAACAGGAGAGCGCTGATGAGCAGAAGAGCGCCTGTGCGTTAACACTGAGCAGGAGAGAACACAGCAGAAGGGCGCGCAGGGAAACCCTGACACGTAAGGGAAGAACCCCAGTGGGAGGCAACCCTTTGCCCCGAAGGGATCGTTGTCCGCCGGGAGACTGATGTCCGTCGGAAGACCGCTGTCCGTCGGGAAGACCGTTGTCCGTCGGGAAGACCGTTGCCCGTCGGAAGACGAGATCAGACTGCTGTTCATTTGCACCAAGGCGGAAGATCGAGAAAAAGGAGTTGTAGGCTGCAAACGGAGATTCAAAAAGGCGCTTCAAGCACCCTTATAGGGAGAAGAGAGGCCCTTACGACGAGGCGGACGGTGGGCCTTACGGCGAGGGAGGCCAACAGCAACAGCAACAGAAGAAACCTCCGAAGAGGAGTCTCTATGAGTGTACTCTCTCGCGAACGAAAGAGAAACACTTCGTAGAAGAGACTGGTCAGCAGTGACCTAAAAGGAGCAATCCTCCGAAGAGGAGCTCCTGCAGTTGCCCAGCCCCTTGAGCGAAACTGCAGGTGTGACCGCTCAGCACCAAGAGCATAGTCCCACGTAAAAAAGGCAAGAGGAGAACCCTCCATAAGGGGAAAAACTCAAGCCTGGACAGGAAAAACTTCCCTCGGAAGGAAAGTTACCTGTCCAAGGAGGCAAGCCTCCTGAGAGTTCTAAAAAGAACTGGAGAGCTGTCCGTCGTCACGGGAGTACTTCCAGTAGAAGGAGACACGCCCCTGACGAACACACAAGGGGGGAGGCAGCAACAGCCAAATCCCCAGGACTCAACAAGACAGCTCACACCGTTGCCATATTACAGAAACGAACTAGATCGGTAACTGTAAAAAAATAAAACAAATAATATTAGTACACATTCATTCCCCCGGGAAGGCTCCGAAGAGGAATCCCGAGGGAAAGGAAACAAGAATTACACAACAGGCACGTGCCCTCACAACCACTTACACTCGCGGAAGGAGAGCTGTAACCAAAACATAATTATAACAATTATAATTATGTAACTATGTAATTATGTAATAAAAAAAAAATGAATGAACACTAAAGAAAGAACGAAAACCCCGAAAGGAATCGTTCTACAAAGCTGAAAAATCAACAAATACAATTAGATTCATAAACTAATTGAGACAAACGTACGGCGTAGCAACCCCCCAACACGGAGAGGAAGCTACAATGGCGTAGTAACACGTAGTAAAAGGGTGAACGACCTCAGAGAGAGAGAGAGAGAGAGAGAAAGACATAAGTCAAACTCGATCGCCACCCATAGCGCCGTGGCGGCCAACTGCCAAGGACTCCACGTGGATAAGTACACTACACACACAAATCTGAAAAGGAAACTTACTGATTTCTATATTCAAATATGTATACAAACATGAAAACATGTTTACATATATATTGAGTAAATGAAAAGTAAGCGATTAAGTAAAGACAAAACAAACAATGGCTGCCATGAGAGGACCAAGACAGAGACGTCTGTCACAGTCCGAGCCAAAAGTGAAAGTGAGGATTCACCTGTGTGTGAGGGGGAGGAGGGGTAGCTAGCTACCACTCCCCTACCCCCCCGCTAACTAGCGCGGGGGTAATACACCCTCGTTAAATTCTAATGGCTCGCCATTTCAGCTACGCTAAAAGGTAACCCTTTGTAAATAGCGTGGTTTGTATTTCGGTTACGGAACAAACTCACATTTGGGCCCAGGTTATTCAGATGTGTATAATGTTCCTGTACATTATCTAGGATCAACATAATCTTAGATGGAAGTTTCTTGGAAATAAATAAGCAATCTGGCATGGGCTCCAAAAATAAACCGGTCATGTCGACATTTAAGATGAATTCTGGAGGAAATTGTTTAAGAAAGATGATATTCTTCAACGTTACAGTTTAAAGATTATATTCTTCAATGTGACAGGATACTCTGGCAGCAGCAGTATTAGTAGCAGCAGATACTCCCTGAATTTTAATGAGCAAGTTAAAATGCTTCTGGTATCAACTAAATCACCCATGAATTGTGGCAAATGAAAAGTTCTTTCCATTAGGAAGTTATTTACATGTCACCAAACAAAGACTTGGACTCCTCTTAGATCAGCATTTGGTTCATATGAATTCATTTATGCGTGTGCCTTTCTATAAAATGGAATAACAAACCTTCCATTTCATTATAAATTATGCCTCTCTTCACATTGATGGTACAAGTTTTAGATGAAGAAACTTTTCAGTAACATACTGCACAATGCGGTCTTTGTCATGGATATTGATGGACACTTGTCCAAGACAGGCCTACGGTGTGCACAAAATTTTGTTACGTTTCCCACTTTTCATATCACTTTATCATGCCAAATTCAATTTGTATTGTTATAACATTATGCTTGGATTGACTTAAAATCTACAAAGATTGCCAAGATTCACAAGGAAAATGTTAACGAGTGCATACACAAGAGAACATTTGTAAATGAATAGGGCATGTAGGCATCAGGCCTTTATCTAGCCATTATAAGCAGGAAGGTGTTTGAGACTCATCATTATTTAGTTTCTTTTCCATATTTTAATCCTTATCTTGCATTGAACATATCATAATGTTAACAATCATTCACAAAATTATTGTTCGACTTCAGAAAGTAATGAAGTTAATAACGTTTCAGGAGAGAAATACTGAAACGAATTTGTCACACGTAATGTGTTTCACTTTATGTGTATTTACAGTATAATATTTTCTTTGCATACTATGAATACCACTACTATTTTCATATCTAATTTATATATTCACTAATTCTATATTGGAATATTGTTTTTTTTTTTTTTTTTTTTTAGCCATTTTTCATCACTATTGTATGACGTAGAGACCAACATAAGATTATGTAAAATGGTGATGTTGATTTTACTTTTGTATTCAATACTGAACAATACATGAAACGAATTCAGAACTGACATAGAGAGGGGAATTACTGCATAAATGATGAGGACTTTAAAAAATGTGAGTATTCGGCTGAGGAAACATGCCTATAAATACAATAGTACTGTATTTCTAAAAGTTAATAAATTCCTTTATAAATACAGTATAAAAATCATAGGTGCATTCCCTTAATGAATAGTGGCTATATTCATGAAAAACTGGGAAACATTATCTTATAGTTTTTTGCAAAATTCATTGAACATATTTTCTGGGTAAAGTTAGCTACACTGAAAAAATTCTTATTTGAGATTATTAAGCATTTTTTGGTTTGCATTACCATATATCAATACAATAGTTAGGTTTGTTTTACATAAAATGAAGCATAATATGTATATACAATAATTGGCATTTCTCCAGTATGTAAATTACCCAGAAATTCTCAACTTGTTATTAATTTACTATACTGTGTTTGGTGAGACAAAAGTCTCCCCCAAAACAGAGTTAATTTTTGCTATATGTAAGATGACCTTAAAGGCAATCATACAAAAATAACTAACTAAAATAATAATTTGAACACTGTTTACCAAGAATTTTATATAAAATGATTGCATGTTTGTAAAGAGACTTTTGTTGCACTATTTACATTGATACATATTGCATAAAAAACAATACTAACCAATTCTTTCCCAATTATTCAAGGCTAAATCTTCCAATCCAAGAGCTTTGAAAAAGTTAGCATCCCAACCTTCAGTTTCTCCATCATAAATGTATGTCCATTTACACACGACTGAACAAAGTGACCTGAAATTATGAATTTATAAATTAAATACATTTTTGCAATAAATCCCAATACTAAAATCATGAATTTAAAAATTAGATACATTTTTGCAATAGAATCCCAATACCTATATTATTTGCTAATTTTGTGGTCTATGAAATCCCAGACACATCAGTCGTCTAAATACTGTACAAAGATTGGCAATAGGTGGCAACCCTTCATATGTATTCTTGAATCCTTCAGTCCAGCAGCAGATTGTTTACATTTCTGCCTAGTTCGTTCAGGTAGATGGACAAAAATAAAACAGAATGGGTCCCTAGAGATTGCAAATGAAGCAAGGGAAGGAAGAGAAGACAATGGATTGACGAATCAAGAAAATTTGCGGGTACAGATTGGCATAGAAAGACCATAAACAGACGGAAATGGAAGGCACGTCTGAGGCCTTTGACCTGCAGTGAACTATCTATCTATCTATTTATCTATCTATCTATCTATCTATCTATCTATCTATCTATCTATATATATATATATATATATATATATTTGGGCTCAAGCCATGTCGTCCTGATGGAGTTCCTATAGGGTAGCTTCCTAGGGTATATTACAACTACAGCGATATTCCCAGAGAATTTACCTTAAGGTACCAGAATTCTAACTCCTGGAGCGAGTATCCCTCGTGAAAGGGATATCGCGACATATCAGAGGACGTATTCTTGACACGCCACATGGCAATCTGCATCCTGGACAGAGATTTCGTCTCGTAGGAGGGATTGGCAAGAAACGAATTCGGGAAAGAAAAAGGGGAGCCGCTCCCAAGGCTTCCCTATCCTCCGATTCGTATGCGTGCCTGGCGCCAATCCTGGCGCCATCTGCATTCCTTTTTGCGTAGTTTAACAGCTCGGTGTTTTTTCCTGTGTTTCTCGCAAATCTTGGATTTATTCTACTTTTCATGGCTTCTCCGTCTTCGTCGGCCTCTGATAAGTTGAGTATAATGTCTTTTATGTATAAATGTAGGCTCTTGGTAAATTTTGAGTGATTAATAGGATTAATCTTTGATACAAGAGCCGTAGCCTACCAGAGGCGTCCTGGACGCTGTCGCTCGCTAGGTATAAGTTTAGTTAGTCAGAGCGACATTCCTGGTTGTTTTGCTTTAATAAATTTTAGCTATTTAGCATTACATAGGATTTCCTTTCGTGCTTAGTATTATTTTGGCGAAGTATTCGCCATTCTGGCCTACGCTAGGCCATGTAGCCTAGTCGTTTGGTCCTAGTACTTCATGCATGATTTTGGTTTTTCCGAGTGTAATAAAAATTTTATTGAAGCTTTAGGCTATGTTTTATACATTTAAGACTGTGTCGAATATTTCCAAGATAGTATACGAGTGAGTTTCGGTGATTTAGGTAATCGATTCTCTTGGTGCCTAGGCTAAGTTGCTTATGGAGCCTTAGTATACTTTATCATACTCCCCGGTTGCTTTCTTTTCTTCGGAGAAGGTATGCAATCCCTTTCCCTCTGTTTAAGCCTTGGGCTTATCCCTAAGTGGTTTTTTCCGAATTTATTTTCGATAAAACTATACTGGGGTGTTACTGTACCTTCCTGTTCCTGTAGTATGGTTCAAAGAGGGACAGAACAACAGAGTTTTTTAGTCTGAGTCTGTGTTTGTCTGGCTTGGGGCAGAGTCTCCCTCGCTGGCCTGACACAGACAAAGGGGGCTTAGCCTCCTTAGGTCACTACCGAAGGTTTCTGTGGATATGATTCCTTCTTTTGTGATCTACCAGACTAGTCCTTGTTGCTGTTCTCGGGGGAGGATAAGTTTCTTTCCCTGGGAGTAGCAACACCTTCCTTGCTTTGGTGCTCTGGGAGCTGGCAAGTATTGCTGGCCTTCCCCCTTAGATCTCCCTTAGGCTAAGATAAGTTTCTTGGCTGCGGGTGATCCGTCACTAAAGCAAGGTCGGTAGGACCCTCTTGTCCCTTCCCTCTCTATCTCCGTAATGGCCTAGCCATTACAGTACTGTACGTCGTTCTACATCTGGACCTAGTATAGGTTAGGATGTGGAATTGACTCAGCCCCTTGCCGGCCGGCAGAGCTACCGGCCGGCAAGGGCCTTATATTTTTGAGTGCTGCCCGGACCTCCCTTGGTCCCTCTTCCATGCCTGCCTGTAGAGCCAGACGGCATTGGTCAGCAAGCCTGAATTAGATTCTCCCCTTCCTTATATGCACTCTTTCGGATTGCCGGGCTTGGAGGTAGTGTACACTCTTATCCCGGCATCCATTCTATTTTTCTTCTAGTGCTGTACCCGACCCGGCTGCAGGCATATGAGGCCGGCAGCCGGGCAGGTGTAGTCCTCTGGTTCTTTTGCTGCCGGCTGGCATCGGTCTTGTACCTTTGCCGGCCGGCTTATGTCAGCCCTTGTCTGCCGGTCACCAAGAGTGTGGCCGGCAGCTGGGTACTACCTTGTGTAGTTGCCGGCCGGCAGCCATTGCCGGCCGACATTGGCTGTTGCCGGCCGGCACATGCATTTGAACCAGAGTGCTGCCGCCTTATAGATGTTAAGTAGTATACTTTAAAGCTAGTTATGGTGTGTGCCGGCCGGCACGTATCCCCCTATACTGTACTAGTATTCTTCAGTATAACATATACAGTAAGAAGAAAACTATGGTAAGGGTGTTGGTACAGCACTGTGTGTTTTAACACTTTTGTGTTTTCTTGCACAGTCCTTTGCTGTTGCCCTACAGATAGGAAAGTGAGTTCTTTCCTGTCTATTATCCAGGTTTTTAAAATCATTGCTTAGGTGTGAGCTCCACCTGTTTCCTCTGGAAACTTTGCATTGGTTACTCTAGAAGAGATTAACCATTTGATTTTATTATCTGGAAGGCTGCAGCAATGGGTTGTGAGGGAAACACAAGTGTGTGTCTTTCCTTTCTGAATTGTTATGCTATACTATGCATATCCAGTGATACATAGTTCACTTGATACTCATGGAAATTTCTTCTCTTTACAGAAGGACACTCCGAAGTGCGGAAGTGCTTTCTGCAACGTCCGCAGCAAGAACCTCTGCGGACATGAGTTTTGTAGGAGACACGCAGCATACGCTGTCTCCAAGGATGATCTCCGGTATTGGGACCCTCAGGTATGTACTGTGTGCACTAACCTGATTACTGAGACCTTTGATTCCCCTAGGACGGAGGAATCAAGGGATATAGCTAGGAAGAAGCTTCGTACCTGGGTAAGGGGCTTCCAAAAGAACACTTCTGGCCCTTATCTTCCAAGTGAGAAGATGAGGGCGTATCTTTTCCCTAAGGCATCAGCTGATGCAGTGATTCCCCAGCCTCAAGAGGAGATCCCCTAAGTTCAGATCCAGGTGGATGCTGAAGTCGCGGTCGCGATGCAAGACATCCAGTTAGATGACAGGATGTCTGATGTGGACGAGTGTCTGGAGGAAGACCTCCTGGCAGAAGCCCAGGATGAAGTTCAAGCCCCAGACGTTGTAGAGGTAGACGTCGACGAGGTGTCGGCTACTCCGGTTCAGATTCCGGAGCCTATTCCCTCAACATCGGCCGGTCTCCCAGTAGAGCTGGGACAGGCCCTCTCTTCTATTGTTGGAATGATCCAACAAATGCAGAAGGAGAATCAGGAGAAGGCGGGTGCAATGGAACTACGAATGCAGTGCCTTGCAGAATCACATGGGCCCCAGAAAAAGCTCAATGCGAAAGACCTTCCCTTGTGCTCAGATGCTAACCCATGGAGGTATGCTGAGCACATGCCGATGACGACTGGAAAGATCGTCATCTCGGATAAGCTGGGCTCAGTTCCCCTGGAGGAGGTGGAATTCTGGCCCAGCAAGGCATCATATCCGGACTGTTATGTCCGGCTGAGGAAGGAACCAGCTTCAAAGGAGGAGACAGAGCCGAAGGAGGTCATAGTGATGGACCATGCTAAGGCTCAAGCTCTACTTTCATCCTCGATGAAAGAGAGGGGCTTCTCTAACTCAAAGGTAGCCGCATTGAACAGGAAGCTCCCTTCCTTTGTGTCCTCGCCTACTAGAGCCTTCCCCTTTTTACAGAAAGGTTTTCTGGCTGTACTAAAAGCAGTCGAGGCCGGCAAGCCTTGCCCCTCCCTAGAGGAGTGTAAACCCTTGTCGCTGGCCCTGCCTATGGACCACAAAGACTGGAAGGACGTCCATCTTACGTTCTCAGTTGGAAAGTTGGAGGCTGATATTGCCGGACGTCAGTTCGGCGAGGACCTCCCTAAGCTGTCTGACTTTCTTTTGCAAAGAGAGTTCGTTACAAAAGAAAGACTGACTGCCTCAATGTCTCTTCAGACTACTCTCGAGACGATGGCAAGTGACCCCAAGGTCCATGAAATGTTCATGGTAGTGGCCAAGACTCATCTGGCCACAGTGACGAAGGACCTTTATGGCTTCGTCAAGGCAAGGAGAGCTTGTAGGGAGTTCGTGTTTACCTCGGCTACGGTGAGGCACGAGCCAAGGAAACTAATCTCCTCCAACATTTGGGGAAAAGACCTTTTCCCTACCGACTTGGTCAAAGAAGTTGTTGATAAGGCCGCCTTGGAGAATAGAAACCTTCTCCAGAAGTGGGGCCTGGCTATCAAAAGAAAGTCTTCCCCGGATGAGGGTCCTCAACCAAAGAGGAAGACTATGAGGACTAGGCTACCGTCTCGGCCAGCCAAGCCTGTTAGACAGCAACAGCAACTGCAATTGCCATTGCCTCCAGTGCCCCAGATCGTGGCACAAACCCCGACCACTTTTCAGTGGGTACCCCAGGCCGTGTCGACACAGTCCACGGCATTCACCCCAGCGTTCGAAGGGCAGTCTACTTCCTTTCGAGCAAAGCCTAGAGGAGCAGCCAGAGGCTCGTCTAGACGCCCCTCAAGGGGAAGGGGATTCAGGGGTGGTCGTGGTCAGGAAGGCAAGACCTCAGGACGGCAGTCCAAGTGAGGTGATACCGGTAGGAGGGAGACTTCTGAAATTTCGGGATCGGTGGACCTTCGATCCCTGGGCCCACAGCCTACTCAAGAATGGACTGGGCGGGAGCTGGTACAGCACTCCACCCCCGTGCCTTCGGTTTTTCCAACACTCCACCCCCGTTATGGAGGAGTACGTTCAAGAACTGTTGGAGAAAAAAGGTGATCCGAAGGGTGAAGCCCATCAATTTCTAAGGGAGGCTGTTTTGTGTTCCCAAGAAAGACTCGGAAAAGCTCAGAGTCATTATGGGCTTGTCGCCACTCAACAAGTTCATAGTGAATTGCAAATTCAAAATGCTAACACTGCAACACATAAGGACCTTACTGCCCAAGAGGGCATATTCCGTCTCTATAGACTTGTCAGACGCCTATTGGCACATTCCAATTAGCCATCGACTCTCCCCCTACCTAGGGGTCAGGCTACAACGAAGACTATACGCCTTCGGAGCCATGCCATTCGGGCTAAACATAGCCCCAAGGATTTTTACGAAGCTTGCGAGCGTAGCTCTCAAACAATTACGCCTAAAGGGAATTCAGGTAGTAGCCTACCTGAACGACTGGTTGGTGTGGGCAGCATCCGAGACAGAATGCTTGCAAGCTTCCAGTCAAGTGATCCAGTTCCTAGAGTACCTAAGCTTCAAGATCAACAGAAAAAAGTCTCGACTTTCTCCATCTCAAAAGTTCCAGTGGCTGGGAATCCACTGGGACCTTTTGTCACACCGTTTCTCCATCCCGGCGAAGAAAAGGAAGGAGATAGCGGGTTCTGTCAAGAGACTTCTAGATTCCGAAAGGATATCAAGACGCGAGCAGGAGAGGGTACTGCGCTCTCTCCAGTTTGCTTCGGTGACAGACCCAGTGCTAAGAGCACAGCTAAAGGATGCAATCGGAGTTTGGAGAAGTTATGCATCAAACGCGCGAAGAGATCTGAGAAGACCAGCCGCTTCGGCTAAGTACTCTTCTCAGGACTTGGTCCCAAGCCAGACATCTAAAGAAGTCGGTTCTTCTTCAGCCACCTCCCCCGTCAGTGACGATTCACTCAGACGCCTCGAAGGAGGGATGGGGAGGTCACTCTCATCGGAAAAAAGTCCACGGGACTTGGTCCAAGCTATTCAAGACCTTTCACATAAAACTTTCTAGAAGCTAGGGCAGTGCTCCTTACCTTAAAGAAAGTCTCCCCGCGTCACTTGATCCACATAAGGTTGGTGATGGACAGCGAGGTAGTTGTGAGATACTTGAATCGACAAGGATCGAGGTCACCACCTCTCAACCAGGTGATGTTGGCCATCTTCCGATTGGCGGAAAAGAAGAAGTGGTACCTGTCGGCAGTTCACCTTCAAGGAGTCCGCAATGTGACAGCGGACGCTCTATCCAGGTTCACACCGATAGAGTCGGAATGGTCCTTAGACGCAGGATCATTCTCCTTCATTCTGAATCAGTCCCAGAACTGCAGATAGACCTCTTTGCGACGAAAGACAACAAGAAGTTGCCCCTGTACGTGCCCCGTACGAGGACCCCTTAGCGGAAGCAGTGGACGCGATGTCCCTCGACCTGAACAGATGGTCCAAGATTTATCTGTTCCCTCCTCACAACCTTCTGTTGAGGGTCCTCAACAAACTGAGATCCTTCAAAGGGTAGCGGCAATAGTGGCCCACAAGTGGCCGAACAGCGTGTGGTTCCTCCTGGCATTGGAACTGTAGCTGAAGTTTGTACCGCTACCAGATCCAGTTCTGACCCAGCGAGTCCAGAAGTCAACTGTCTGCGCTTCATTACAGAAAACCCGGACCCTGCAGCTCATGATTTTCTCTCCCTAGCGGTGAGAAAGCGTTTCGGGATTTCGAAAGCCAGCATAGACTTCCTTGAGGAATATAAGTACAAATCTACTAGAAGGCAATATGAGTCATCTTGGAGAAAATGGGTGGCCTTTTGTCAAGGCGAAGAATCCGCAGGAGATCTTGACAGACTTCTGCTTATCTTTCTTCTCCACCTCCATGGTCAAGGATTGGCAGCTAACACGATTTCAGCGTGTAAGCCTGCTTTGACAAGACCCATTCTATATGCCTTCCAGGTCGACCTAGGTAACGAGATCTTTAATAAAGTCCCGAAAGCCTGTGCTAGGCTCAGACCTTCAGCACCTCCAAAGCCCATTTCATGGTCTTCAGACAAGTTCTTCATTTCGCTTCTCTGTTGAGCAATGAAGAGTGTGCGTTAAAGGATTTGACACAAAAAGTTATTTTCCTATTTTGCACTCGCGTCCGGGGCCAGGGTTAGTGAGATTGTAGCCTCTCGAGAGAGGCAGGTCGTGTTCAGTTCCTGGTTGGGGGAGAACTGAACCTGTTTCCGGATCCTACGTTTCTCGCCAAGAATGAGTTACCCACCAACAGGTGGGGTCCCTGGAGAATCTGCCCTCTGAAAGAAGATGCATCTCTATGTCCAGTAGAATGCCTAAAGGTCTATCTTCATAGAACTTCAGACTTCAAGGGTGGTCAACTATTCAGGGGAGAAACATCAGGCTCAAATTTATCTCTGAATCAACTCAGAGCGAAAATCACATATTTTATTCGCAGAGCGGATCCTGACAATACACCCGCAGGTCACGATCCGAGGAAAGTTGCCTCATCCTTAAATTTCTTTAATTGTATGGATTTTGAACATCTCCGTTCATACACTGGCTGGAAGTCTTCCAGAGTGTTCTTTCGCCACTATGCGAAGCAAGTAGAGGAACTAAAGAGATCTGTGGTAGCAGTGGGTCGCGGTGTTAACCCTACTGTTTAACTCTGCGAGGAACAGTGGTCTTAATTGGGACGATTAATTCCAGGGTGAGTGTGTAGTTACATACTGTACTACAAACTAAGTGAGGGCACTGTGTTGCCCATGTAGACTGTTCCATTTCCGAAGGTGAACCTAGCATAAGTGCAGACATGTGTGCCGAGCGTTTCTAACGCTAATGTCATTGATTTGTAATACAGACTTTTATGACTTTGATACCTCGGTATCTTAAAAGTGGCATTTAATGTTTTTCTTTCAGACAAACAAGCTCTGTTTACTATCATACTTATGCTTAAAGTTTTGGGTTATCCTCTTCTTATGTATATATATATATATATATATATATATATATATATATATAATTGTGGTTAACCTGTCTATTTACTGCCTGTCAATAAACTGGTTCTTGAGAACCTTGCGTCTCCTTCACCTTTGTCAATTTATTGGTATAATTGAGCATTCATTCTATGTACCTTATCTGGGATAATTCTAATAGAATTGTTCCTTTATGCAAGCTATGTTGCATTGGTTTTCCTCCTATACGGATATAAAACCTTTGTCCAATACAAGTATTGTGCGGAGAACTGGTCGATATTTCATATTGACGCAGTGGTTCTTTACAAACTATGCTTTACTTAATATAGGGCGAGACCACAATATTAACTTGCCTGGTATTCATACATAGGTATATGTACTCTTCGAGACTTTTCCAGAGTCTAGTAGGACTCTTCCCTGTAGGGGGCAGGAAGCTCTAACATGGTTTATAGTTAGTTGAAAAGATGTATAACGGTAACATCTTAGGTCTCTAGGTCTAGTCGACCGGGAAAAATTACATCCGGGGAGTACGGCACGTTCTGAGAATCCACAGATACAGTAATGCTCTGGTACACTTCCATCAGGACGACATGGCTTGAGCCCAAAAAACGGATTTTGAGCGAAGCGAAAAATCTATTTTTGGGTGAGATGGCCATGTCGTCCTGATGGACCCGCCCTTGCCTTTCTAAGAAAGGGCTGTAGGACCCCTCCCTACATACAGTATCTGTAGCACCTCGTGTACGCTACAAGGAATACAGATGGCGCCAGGATTGGCGCCAGGCACGCATACGAATCGGAGGATAGGGAAGCCTTGGGAGCGGCTCTCCTTTTTCTTTCCCGAATTCGTTTCTTGCCAATCCCTCCTACGAGACGAAATCTCTGTCCAGGATGCAGATTGCCATGTGGCGTGTCAAGAATACGTCCTCTGATATGTCGCGATATCCCTTTCACGAGGGATACTCGCTCCAGGAGTTAGAATTCTGGTACCTTAAGGTAAATTCTCTGGGAATATCGCCGTAGTTGTAATATACCCTAGGAAGCTACCCTATAGGAACTCCATCAGGATGACATGGCCATCTCACCCAAAAATAGATTTTTCGCTTCGCTCAAAATCCGTTATATATATATATATATATATATATATATATATATATATATATATATATATATATATATATATATATATATATATATATATATATATAGTAAAACTGTGAATATAATTATTGGAATACATGAAACGAGACAGAATTCAGTAGTTTTAGAGGGTCTATGAGGAGAGTTGATAGTGTAGCAGATAGGAGCACTAGGGTGAGTAATGATAAATAGAGGGTTTACTGTAATCAAGGAAACTAGCATTGGAGAGATAAGAGTGCTAGTCCTCAGCGAGGTAGGTGAGGTAGTTGTAGCCATAAGTGTTATATGTGTGTAGGGAATTAAGACATAAGAAGAATGAGTGTAGCTGGACGTTGAAACAGTTTTGGGTGTTTTGAATGTTATTAGTTATAAAAAGTATGTTTAAGAGTAACAATTAGTTAAAATGTCCTTCCTGTGCTTGAGTTCAGTTTATAAAAATAGACATAAGGGAATGTTTGGGCTGAAGAGATTTTTGTCAGCAAGCTTGATTCAATGGTGGGGGGTTTGCTTTTGTCTCGTGCCACAACACTATCTCTAAGAATAGTGGATAAATAATTCAAAGCTTGATACTGTTACTTAGCTTTAGCAGATGTACACACTTATAAATAATGGAGCTCAGTTGGCGATGTTGACTGTTTATGAACAAAGATGGTGGCCGAGTAAAAATTAAACAACCAGGTTGATTGTTTATGAATAGAGATAGTGGCTGAGTGCAAACTAAATAACCAAGTAGTATTGTCTGCAAAATTAGTATTTGTTCTCCGTGATGATGTGTGATCGATTGTCAGACGTATTTCCGCATTGGAGGTGTTATAACGTGTTTAATAGAGCCTTAACCTATTGGTGTTCCTTATACACAATGAGTTCCATGCTGAGTACATAGAAAAACTGACTCTAGGACAGGGAACACAGTATTTCTTTGACATTTGGGTTGTATTAGATTCCCTGTTTCAGCTTTTAACAGAAAAGTTATTGGGATCACATAGCACCATAACTCCTAAAATACTTTGAAATAAATATTTAACTCACCTTGAAAGTTTTCCTGAAGCTTTCATTGTCAAAAAATCTGGTAAATCCAAAAAATAGGCTGCTCGACTCCATGTCTTTGGCATGTGCTTTTTAAGCCAGAGCAACTTGGGAATTTGCATTTCCAGAGAAATACGGCTTCCAACATACTTCAAAACCCTGAAAATTACAATCATTACTATAGGACACCATGATAAAACACAATATCTACTTCAATAAATCATACTTTGAACATTCATAAGTTTTAGAACACAAACAAACATATACCAGAATATAAAATGTGATATCTTTTTAATACAGATATTCAAGTCCCTTTAGGTTTGTCATTGTCCATCCTAAGATCAGCCCCTTCCATCACTGACCCTTATACTGTACTGTACTATTGTATATACAAGCAGAATGAGAGGACAGTACTTTGTCCAAGATTGGGGACAGTACATGTTTTCCAAATGGTATATATCTACCCCTCAAATCTCTCTTACGTTACCTAATTTTTGAGAGCTTAACAATACTAGTCCAACATAAAGCCCATCTCTAATTAAACAGAAAGACAAACAAACATAAGGAGTTTTGCTGATCAGATTGCCAATTAGCATATGAAAAACAGGAGATGAATAATGAATAAAGTAATTTTCAAAATGTTATACAGTACTACTATACATATGAAATATTTACATTATTGATGTTTAATAATTTTTCTTTACAGCACTTATGACTCTACCATGTAAACACACCATACCATGCACTTATATCCCTTCATCATTCACCTATTTATAACTGGACGGCTTATCACTTTTATCTGCCTAACCAATTGGGCCTCTTTGGGGGATATAGTATCTGATAAGTAAGCATATATTTATGGTACACTGTACTTTCTTTTGAAATACTGTCACTCTATAAATGTGGGAGAGGTACAAAAAAATGCAATAGCTTTACAACTAATAATTTTTTTGTTCACAGCAGTGTTAGTTATTTACTGTATCTGTAATGTAAGAATTCTTCACCTTTCACGTAATGGAATGACATGTCTGAGGCGTTTGTCCTAGTGGCCTAGCAACGGCTGATAATGATGTTCAATACTTAAAGCTACTACTGCATCTTAGGGACTGCATTATGCTTCACGAGATTGCAATGCGTGAAACTTTAATAGTAAGTGATGGTGTAAGTGCATTGTATAGTGTTTTTTCTTAACTCTCAGGGCATTCATACTTCTTCTTTCCCACTGTTATCAATTTCCTCATATGGCCTCTCCAATGCCTTCTATCAAAGGTATCCTCTTCCATCAAACCGCTTGTCTCCATATCCCTTCTTGTGTGCTAAAGTACTAAGTGATATAAAAACCCTGGTTCAATGATGATTATAGACTGCTCGTTGGGGAAGCAGGAGGGCTATCCTCTTTGAAAGACTAAGAGATCAGATTGACTTGGAATAACTATACTCAGCTAAGAGCTGTTGCTCAGAGTTTATGCTTCAACTGTTAATGAGTAAAATTTAACCATAAAATAAACCTCTTTCTGGTAAGACTCAGGAACATATGTGGTGGGCTATTCTTAAATCTGCACCCTTTGCTGTAGATTTAACAGTTCCTCCTTTACTTAGACAAGGTGGCTCTGTCACTCACTGTCCAAAGGAAAAGGCAACTCTTCTGGCTCTTGTGTTTAAGAGTAAGGAATAATGAGAAATGCGATCTTCCTCATTCCTGTTTTCCGGAGGCTACTCTAACTAGAGTAGCTTTTCAGTCACGTGAAATTAAAACTCTCCTGATGGACCTTGATACCTGAGGTGTAAACCAAAATGGTATTTTTCCTTTTATTTTTATTAAGACTGCTGATTCCTTAGCTCCTAAATTACCTGTTATTTTCTTCAAGTTAGCAAGAAGAGGTTATTTTACCAATTGTCAGAGAACTGATAATGTTACTTCATTATGTAAATGTATTTGCAGTAGCTCCAGTCCAGCTGATTACTCTTGAATTTCCATAACTCCCATATCATCTAAAGTTTTTGAATGTCTTTTGACAAAATGCTTAAATAGGTATGATGAATCATATGTTCCCTAATATACAAGGTGGCTTTTATAAAGCCTTTAAGGCATGTGAGGTCCTTCTTACAATTTCCATTGCTGTACAGAAATCTCTTGAATGTTGTTCAGGGAGTTTGTATGACTGGCCTTGAATTTAGTGCTGCCTTTGATCGTGTTAATAATGAGGCCCTTATTTTCAAACTCAAACAAGTGGGAGTAGGTGGGTCTTTCCTTAGCATTATTAATGATTTTTTTAGTAACAGATTGTGTAGAGTTGCTGTTGATGGGGACCACAGTGATTATAGCAACGTGATATCTGGTGTTAATCAGGGTAGTATCCTTGGCCAATTAACTTTCATACTATATTCACAAGATATGTGGTTTGAACTAGAAATCAAGCTTGTTGTATAAGCAGATAATGCTACTATTTTCCACAATTCCATCTGAAAGTAGTAGATCTGAGGTTGCTGAATTTCTTAATCAAGATCTAGCTAAAATTAGTGCTTGGTGCAATCATGGGGCATGAAGCTGAGCTCTAACAAAACTGAAAGTATGATTGTAGGTAGGTCGAGGACAACGGCTCCTCAATATCCAGTTCTCGACATTAATTATGCTTCTTTAACTCTATATGACTTAAAATTAAGAAAATATTAAACTTATTGTTTATTACTTCTCTTGTAGTTTATTTCCTAATTTCCCTTCCTCACTGGGTTATCTTTCACTTTTGGAGCCCCTTGGGGTTATTTCATCTTGGTTTTCCAACTAGGGTTCAAGCTCAGCTAATAATAATCATAATAATAATACCATCCTTCACCTTATCTCACCATCTATTTCTTTGCCTCCCTCTTGATCTCTCCCCCTAACAGGTTCCTCCCAAGCTCTCCTAATTCACTCCCCACCAAAACATCATCAACATGTGCAAACACCATCTCAGTTGTAACACACTTATCACCTCTAACCTTTACTGCACTTGCCATTCCTCTTATTTCATCATTTTCCAATCTTTCGAGCTGTGATATTTCCATAATTCCTTCAGCATTCTCATCTCTGTCCCCTTAAGCTTTGCTTCCTCCTTTCGTTTTATAGTCCACGTTTCCGATCAATACATTAACACTAGTCTTATTACTGTGATACACATCTTGACTTTTAGCTTGATTGTCATTTTCTTATCACATACCACTCCTGCTACGTCCCTCCACTTCCCACAGGCTGCTTTTATCCTATTCTCAACTTCAGCCTCACAGTCTCCCTCTTGATTTATTGCAGATCCCAAGTATCGAAATTGTCTCACCTGTATCATAACCAAACCTCTACTTACATGTATAACTATCCTGTCCCTACCTTCCTTACTGCTCACCATAGCTTCAGTCTTATAAACATTTACCCTCAAGCCACCCCTCTCCAAAGTCTCATTGCCACTCTTTAACTCTTCAGTGTAACTCTTCCTCATTTACACTGGTAATTACCAAATCATCTGCATATAGAAACTTTTTTAACCCTTAATTTCTGATCTCTTTACTTAACACATCCAGCACAAATAAAAATGGGCTTCTGTTATTACTTCTGTCCTTGGTCTTTTGTACATTATCTTTACAATTCTAACCAACTTCTCCAAGACTTTTCTCTTTCTCAAGCAATAAAACATCCCTTTTTTTGGTACAGCATTCTGATTTCCCTCTGGTTATTTTTCTTGTAGCTGTCTTACTATAAAGTTGGCATCCATAGTCCCTCTCCCCCTTATGAATCCATGCTGCTATTTCATAATCTTTACAATATCTCTCAATCTTTCATCTAGTACCCTCTAAAACACTTTCAACAATGCTCTATTAGTTTAATTCCCCTTTAACTACCACATTCCCTTATATTACCTTTCTTCTTAAATATACGGTAGATACCAATAAACTCTCCTCTCAGTCTTTAGGCACTATTTCCTCTTCCCATATTGCTCTAAATAAATCCAGTATCCATTCTTCCCTATCTGTAGCTAGTATCTTGACTATTTCAATTTGAAACTCTGATGGACCAGGTTAGTGCTTTACCATTTCTAATTTTACTCAATTCCCATTTCACTTCTGTATTCCGTATCTCCATTTCTGGCACCTCCACCCTTTGTGCTTTTCCTAGCTCTTACCTGTCATTTTTAGCAGTCAATAGGTTTTCAAAATATTCTCTTCATCTCCTCTTAATTTCTTCTTCCAGAAGCAATATATTTCCATCTCTATCCCTGATGACTCACAATTGCCCTATATCCTATCTTTGCCTTTTCTTCACAGATTAAAATTTTATAGATACCCCTTTTTCCTTCACTTGTTCTTAGCCTTTTATTCAATTGTTCTACTGCTCTTTCATTAGCTACTTCTACTCTATTATCAGAAGCTTTTTCCTCTTCACTGCACCATTCCTCAGCTTCCTATGAATGCCTTACTTTCCAGTCCTTAAATGTCTTTAATTTTTTTTTGGTCTGATTCTTGCTCCTTTCTTTCCCACCACCACTTTTCTCTTTTCAACATATCATAACTGCTGGTTCTATCTGCTAATTCCTGTTACCCCTACACATACTGTACAGTATATCTTTCATACAGTACTTATACAGTTATTTTTCACTCTGTTACCCTGTACAATCTCTAAGTTCAATCTTTCCAGTCATCTCTCTCCCTCATAATCCTTCTAAATTGATCATCTTTTTCTCCTTTAAGGTCCCAAACCTTCATTCTAGATCTCCTCTTTCTCTTCTAGGATCTTCTACCTCCCATTTTAAAATCCCTGACTACCAGTTGCAGGGTATTCATATCTTCATTAAAAAACAATTACGAACTGTGTATTTACAGTACAGTATACAAAATACAGTACAGTACTGTACATAGTTACAGTCTACACACTATGTGATAAGCTGGTAGGGGACCTAACGAAGACAGCGATCACTTACAAGTGATGGGTCTTCTAACCTTAGCTAATTAAATTGTAATGTAATGATAGTACTTCACATATATCACAGATATAAATACCACAGTATTAGTGAGTATTGATAGTTTAGAACATGACTTATGTTATTACCTATACATAGGGTGGCATTGCAACGACTTATGCATCATGAGTCATCTTACCTTGTACTGAAGCATTGGTAAGTAACGTACAATTACCTTAGTAAAATACATTAATATAAACTACAATACTGTGAAAGAAATCTCATGGAATCCAAGTACTGTACAGTAAGTTATTTAGGGTGTTAGTTGACTACACATAGGCAATGGTCATTGGTTTTGGGAGGTTATGAGTTGACACTTCTAAGGCACCAATATTACACATTTGTTTCTTATCTTTGAGGGTACTCTGTTACCCCACTCATGCAAAGACAGAGGTCTGACTGTGCTTATGATGACTAAAATTAAAATTCTAAGTTATTGAAATACAGTTAGTAATGACCAAAATAATAAAACGAACTAATACAAATATGCTTTAGATATGAATATAAAAATATTGCAAATATGACTTCCTCTTGTAAAAATTTTCTTGAAAAACAAAGAAAAAATTAGATGATAGCTATATATTGTGTACATATCTTTATTAAAAATCCAATGTAAATATAAACAATTTGATACAATAACCTAATTAACTAATGCTATGGATTGTAACTATTAAAGAATGAAGGATTTTCTCATCTGTTAAATATAAAGAGAAAGTAATATCAATGTTTATACTTATATAATCAATCATAGTAAATTCTGAGAGTAATTCACATACAATGAATTTAGCAATGAAAATACGAACTGCCTCTGCAGCAGTGATGACCAAGGCTGCTAAATGCACTAGTTTAATGCAGTCATAACCTCTTTTCACAAAAAAATCTGCTTACGAAATTTTCACGCTGTGAAACGAAAAGCGAATATTTTTATGACTATCATTGCAAGAAATTATTCGTGTTAAGAGATTTTTGCCAGCCAGGCCGAATAAAATAGTCACCCATAAATAAAGCTTGAAGAAAATGGGTTCACAACATAGAAAATGTAGCTGTAAAATATACAGTAGGTGTAACTCTCATAGTACATTACATATGGTACTGTTACTGTATATTTTATAAATATACAGCATTGTACTGTATGTATTGTATTACTTTCCATTTATTACTACATTATGTTCTAATAACTACTTAATTTACAGGTATTAACAGTTAGTTTGGGTATATTAAATGGTTCAAATGTATTTGACTCTACAGTATTTCATTGTGGTTATACTGCAGCTTTCTTATAAGGTTTAATGTGGTGTTTTGTAGGGTTTGGAATGAATTAGGCGATTTACATGTAAAATGTGACTCAAAACACAATAAGTCACGTTATAAAAGTCACTCCAGAATTAATTAATTCCATGTTGTGAGGCATTACTGTACAAAGAAACCGAATCACATGCATGGAATTTGGAAAGCAATTTAAAAGTAGAATCTATATTTTGTAACAACTAATTATGTAGCTTCAATAATAATATCATTGCTCCCTAGGCTAATATATACAGCCTAATAACAGGTAATAACTTTTTTTCTATAAGTCTGCAAATGAAATTAGAATGTCTTGTGTATTTTTAAATATCTTGTGTAGCGGATCGTATATAATATAAATTACACTACATAGCAAACTGTATACTTGATGTTTCTTATACATACTTGTTAAAACTAAGGATTAAAAACTGTTAAAGTTAGAAATGAAAAAAAAAACTTCCATAAAAAGGGTCTGTAAAACATTTAAAAATCAAATATCTTTATGTTTTGGGATCACCTATAATCCAAAAAATTTAAGAAAAGTTTTTAGAAAAATGCACTTCATACATTACTTGTGTTTTTGGGAATTGATTTCATCAGCTTCATCTTTAGCTCTGTGATCCATCCACATAATAATATTATGCCGATCGTCCCCTGAAAGGCATTTGTCTAGTTACTGAATTATATTTCTTTATAAATGAAATTTAATAGACAGCAACAAAGTAGCAGTAATTTCATAGAAAATATAACTACTTTAATAGTAAAATTAAGCTCTTCATTGTCAAAAAGTTTGACAGATTGGCAAAAAACAGTTTGCAAAATAATACCTTAACAGTTTTTTCCTTATTCTGGAAAACCACATAAAAAAAGAAAATGACAACTATCAAATCTAAAAAAAATCAAAAAGAAAAATTATTATACTTACTGTCATATCATCAAATCATGACTTTACATAAAAAAAGTTATAAGCCACAAGGAATATAGCTTCATGTATAAAATATGACAAGGTATATGTATATTTCCTGCTAAACATTATGGAAAACAACATTCATAAGTAAACCATACAATGCAATATAATCCTAATATAAATGTATTGCATGTAAAAACAATTGAAATTTGTAGAACATACAAAGAATAATTTAAAAAATATCAGTTTCAAATTAAATGTGGAAATCAAAGTCATTAAACTAAAACCCCGTATACAGTGAACCCTCGCTACTTCGCGGTTCGACAATCGCGGATTCACCACTTCGCGGGGTTTTTCCATATCCCATATATATATACATATCGCGGATTTTCCGGAAATTTCGAAAATACCGCAATATCTGAAGACCCCAAATACGATATTTCGTTACCTGTAATTCCATTAATACTGTAATTAGTAATATCTGCTCTTACTGATTGTTCATTGCATTACATATGACATATAATTAAGCACAGAAAGAAATAAAACATGAAAAGAGAATGTGATCATACGATAATTCAGTACTGTATACAGTACGTAGTAAAATTAAATCGAACATGAAACGCAAATCAGATGCAGTCATACCATATTAGAATGGTGTGTACTGTAATGGATATGCTTCTTTTCCATGAATCTTTTGTATGTATACGTACGTAGTACTGCATCCAATAATATTCTTTGTTGCAAAAATCACATTTCGAATAAGCGTACGAGAGAGAGAGAGAGAGAGAGAGAGAGAGAGAGAGAGAGAGAGTGAGAGAGAGGCGTAAAATAGCGTACGTAAAGCTGTATTATTATTATTGTTATTATTATTATTATTGTTGTTGCTGTTAATAAAATTATTATTGTTATTATTATTATCATTATTATTATTATTATTACTGTACAGTATTATTATCATTATTTATTATTATTACGGTATTGTACTTAATCTACGTACGTTCAGTATGCACGGGGGATCTTCTATGAGTAGGTAACCAACGCATCATAGTACTGTAAGACGGGTTGTGATTGGTTCAAGCGCTGATAGATGACGAATCAGAACTCAAGTTTTGTAATCTAGCCTCTGATTGGTGTTTTGACCGCTTCTCCAACCCGCAGCATCTCTTTCCGCGGTCACTTTGTCTCCCGCTGTATCGCTGTGTTGACGTTGTTAATTGTGAACTTTAATCTGTGCTGTGCGTGACTGTTTTAAGTTGAACTTTTTGTTGAACTTTCTGTTAAACCCTACTGTACAATGCCTCCCAAGCCTTCTGCTTCTACTAAGGCTGGTAGTGAGCCTAAACAGCACCGAAAGATGATGACGATTGCTGAGAAGGTGACGCTTCTCGATACTATGTTAAAAGACAGTAGAAGTTACGCGGCCGCAGACCTCGAAGACCTGACGAAATCGGGCAGTGAAGACAGTGAAACACAGGAAGAGATCCAAGAAAATGTCGAAGAAACGGTCTTAACATTAGAACGGCTTGCCAAGCTCTGCAAGCTTGCGAATGAGGTGAAAGAAATGTCGCAAGAGTGGGACAAGGATATGGTTCGTTCTGTACAATTCTGCACCAAGATCGATGAACACATGGCTCCCTACAGGATGCTCTTGCGAAAAAAGAAGCAGCGGCAGCAACTTCCGATCACAATGCCCTCAGAAGAAATTGAAGAAGTGTCTCAGGAAGAAGTTGAAGAGGTGTCCCAGGAAAAGACACCTCCGTCTGAAGAGACGTAAAATACTATTATTGGCTGCACAGTAGAAGACATCATCATCATTTCTACTGTGCAGCAAATTCATCGCCATCATCATTCAAGTTTTTCTTGAACTTCTTTCGTGGTGAGTACAGTAACAATCTTTATTTTTTACTTAAACATTTTAATATTTGTGCCTGTTTTATAGTTTAGTACTGTATGCATTAAGTTAAAGGGAAGGTTTTAAAAGCCTATCATTTTTTTTTTTTAAATTTACATTTACGTACGTAAAACAATCTCTCTCTCTCTCTCTCTCTCTCTCTCTACCTCTCTCTCTCTCTCTCTCTCTCTCTCTCTCTCTCTCTCTCTCTCTCTCTCTCTCTCTCTCTCTCTCTCTCTCTCTCTCTCTCTCTCTCTCGTAAATTGTTTTCCTGCTTTGCTACGTACAGTATGTACTGTATGATTTTATATAAATACGGTAAATAATATTTGTAATAACATATTTTCTAAAAGCTTTTACTGTAAATATCATTATTTATCACTTTCATCATGCGCGTTAAATGCCTTCTTTGTTCTGAGCGTGGTTGTTTACTGAGCGTACTTTATGACGACGTCGTTTCAGGCGGCGTCATAAAGAAAAACATTTCATTTGGAAGTCCTAAGGAAAATTAAGTAAAACATTGGTAATAACAAAATCAACATACTGTATACATCAATATAATCGATGCAAAAACTAACCTATACATATATGTGTACAGTACACTAAATGAGTTTGTTTCTTCATTATGATCAGAGATAAACGTAAACAAAACATTGGTTGCCATTTTTTATCGTGCTTTTTAGGTGTTTAGGAAACGCATGATATAAAATCGCCTTTAATATTTGTGCCTGTTTTAGTTTAGGGTACTGTAGTACATGCATTAAGTGTTCTGTACATTAAAGGGTAGTTTGTTAACAGTACTACGTACAAGGGAAGGTTTTAAAAGTCCGAATATACATGTTAAATAAATAGGTAAATATGATGTCACTACTTCGCGGATTTTCACCTATCGCGCCCGCGTCTGGAACCTATCTACCGCGATAAACGAGGGTTCACTGTAGTATATCAAAAATGTTAAATTCAGATACTGTACCTGTAATAAACCTGCTTGATGAAGAAATGGCTGAAAATAAAATCCATAATCTAACAAAAATCTATCAATTTCCATCTGCCTAGTCCATCGATAGGTTGGTTCCGGGATATTTTTCAATAAAGAAGATCATTACACTGGACAGATACCTCTCTGGTGGTAGGTCTCATGGTAACAGTAATTTAATTAATATTTACTTTCCCATAGCCATAATAGCAAGTATGGGATTGAGAGGTTAGCATATTACACAATATGCAGTATCGGTTTGTTCCTTAGGCCTTGCATGAGGAAGAAAACCCAAGACCAACTCAAACAGCCTACGAGAATCAATGTCCTGATCTTAGATAGAAGTATCGACAGGCTCCGAGGCCCTGGATCTATCCTCACGTTGGGGTTCACATGACAGGGGATCTGTCGTACCTCCCTTGGGTACACTCGACAGGTACCTAATGAGAAGCTGCAAGAGAATCTATGACAGATTTTCTCTCAGTGTATTAAACTTAACTGAAATGTTGTAAAGACTATCTTTCGACCACAACTAACTTCAAGGGAAATACTGTAAGTCTAGACTCAAAATCATTAGATCCTACAGGTTTGGAAACTGGTTGAGAGGGAGAAGGGGCAACAAGCAAATAAGGATCAGAATCAGAGGAACTACTCCCTATAGTATATAAAGTACATCAAGGAATTCATCACTCACCATGGATCTTTTCTTCTTTTGAGCCCTCTTTTGTTGTAAAGACTTTTGATGTTTAACATAAGCAGTCATTTTGTAATTGGACCACGACTTACACAAATACCAATGGATAGACAAATCACAATTAGTGCAACTATCATGCAGGTCATACTCCTTGCAACTCATCCAGATACTGCAAGAAGGACTGCTTCTAACTGGAATTGATGGGAAGATTACAAAATTATCCTGAGATTTTATGATGAAGAAACATTCCAGCTGGGCTGCACATAAATAACCCAAAATCAATGAAAATCCACCCAAGGATATCACTAAACCACTAACACCGGTAATTGTATGTTAAATAAGAACTCACAAACTCTTAATAATGATCTTTCTTGGCAAAAAAGGTAATTGGAAATTAAACAGAGCAATGGAGCTACTTAAAGACCAAGCACATGTTAACAAATGAACTCAAATGGTAGTGGGTAGCTGGTTCAGCCAGCAGGAAGACAGAATAAGAGGTAGCAGGGCTGCCAATGTGGTTAAATTTTTGGTAGCTTTTGGAGATTTAGGGAGAAATAAATTATCTTGTAATGTTTATTCATTTTCCAGCCCAAAGGAGCAAAAATTCTGCATTCTTAGTGGATCTGGTAATAAGCGAGATTTCTGGGACAGAAACTCCACTTACGAGTCTCAGCCAGAAAAACAGGCGCGTTTAGAGGGGTATCTAGCTATTCGAACAGGAGCAGATTCCCTCTCTTGATTACAGTTAACGATCTATACTGAGGGCATGCAGTAATTATGCACATGTGCCTGTCTGTGCCTGTCAGGCATAACAGGTGGTGATAGTGCATCTAGAATGCTAAGGCAAGCGGAATGCTCAGGCGAGCCTTTCCAAGGAGTACACCAATCATCAAAGCGTACCATAGTGATCAGAGCACACAATCACATACCACTATTAGATGCACTGGTATGGCCGCGTTTCATAGTTGCTTGCATTGATGGCAAGCTCCTATGCTCATGAAAGCTATGTTTCAGGGCGCTAAAATTGTGCATGTGATCCCAAAGGATTGCGACCACTCATTAGTGCGTTAGTGGTGAGGCCCTGGTGTGTGCGGATCTTGAGTGCACTGTCTATAGGGAAAATCTAGGGAAGCAAGATTATCCAATGATGATAAATGCTAGCACAAGGGATCAGGTTCAGCTGAAACAGGTGAGTAACATTCTAATCCTTTAGAGAGCTTGGAAACATGTTGCTCGCGAGGATACGTAAGATAAAGGGAGGATGCATGCAGCTCCTCATTTATACAAGAGCGAGTGCACACAAACGGCAAGATCTCTCTATAGAGGGAGAGCTACTTCCTCTCTCTGATTAGCCTTCTGGGAAACCATCAGGGGGTTGAGAAAAAGTGGCATATTCCAAGGGCAGGAAGCTAACTGGCAACTTCGAAGTTGGCTCAAGTTGAACATCAAGCACAAGCTTAATCCTAATAAAGGGAACCAGAGCAAAAGCAAGACACTCTATGGAGGAGGTTCCCTGCAACCCTAAGGACACCAGAGGTGTTGCACCGCATCATCAATAGGAGCATCTAAAATATAAAATTCCTCCCGGGGAGAGGCCCCTCAGCTCCAGAAGGGGAAACAAAAGTCTCGACCTTGTGATTCACCTAGTTGTTAATTTGGCATCAAAAGTGCTTCCCGAAGAAGCTGATGGGGAAGGGCCAGAGGGCAGAGTACTGAGGGTGGAAGGGTTACGCCTAGCTGACTTCCATGACCTCGAGGACGAACCTGAGAGGGAGGATTCTTGCTTTGCCTTCTTCTTTTACCTCCTGCCATACCACTGCCACTCGGAGGGTGACCACTCTCTACACTTTTCACAGGGGACTCTAAGTGACAAACATACCCAGGATCAACCTCTATTCTATTCATAAAGGTTCTGCACTTTGCTGACATCCCCTGGCAGGTCTGCCCTCCAGCATAAAAGAGCACACACATGCACACCTGAAAACACCCAGAAGAAAAAGCTTTGAAAAGCCAAGTTTCGTAGACGCAGATAATGTCTGTTTTAGTCGACGACAGGAATTAAAGTAACTATTCAATGGATAGGCAGAAAGGGCGGGGCTTCTACATAGCTGACCACTAACTACTGGCTATGGCCGACACTCTTGTTATAAGTTTTTAAATGCTGACTTCCAGCTGTGCTTGAATCAGTTTTCATATTGAAGGACAAAGGTTTCTATTGATGTAGGAGCAAATAAACTCTTAGTAAATACTTATCCTGTTCATCACTCCAATGTGAAGAATGAGCTCTGTAAGTCCATGAGGATATTCATCAACACTAAAGCACTTGTAATAATGATTAAGATATTTCAAATAGTTCAAGTTTTCCTCACCTACATCTGGATTAACAGTAACAGGTCTTAAGTTTTCATCTAATACGACAAGAGAGCAAGTTGCGTCAAATCCAATTCCATGGACCTTTTCTTTCTCAGACAGATCTGAAGTTACTCCCTGTAAAAGTAGTAAAATGAAAGGATGTCAAATACATACACTTCCCAGACAGATGCGTTAAATTTGGGAAGGTTATTGAGCAAAACCTTTTTGGAAACACTCACTGAATCATGAACTCAAGAGAGTGGGCAAACAAAATTTTAGTGATAACATTTCTTATTTCTATACTCACCTGATGTTCATATAGTTGGACCTCTTTTCCAGATGCCTGGTTTAATCAACACATCCATAGGATTTCAAAATTTTCCTAATTTTTTCCCCTTTAATAATAACATGTCCTTAACAAGTGAATGGAATCCTCTAGCAGTAAGCGGTGAAAAGCCCCCACGTCAGTCAATCTAGGCTTCAGTTTTGAAGTCGACATACATCCCTCCTCATGAGTCAATGGGGAACGTTGGCATATATTTGAACTTCAGGAGATTATTGAAACAAGAACTTTCATTATCAAAATTTGGATCATTTCTAAACATCTCCCCTAATGTTCATAATGCTAACTCCCACAGTCTGTTGGCGGTGAGGCACAATCCCGGAAAAGAGTAGAATAAACTCAAGTACAAGTAATGCAATGAGGTTAAGGGTTACTAACCAACCAGGTAGAGGTTACTTGTCTACAATACTTTGATATTCCATTTAAATTACAGGTTGAGATACAGGCCTCCAGAGTGTTTATTTTAGTGGTTAAAAATACTGTCCAGCAGATATCCTCTAAATGTTACTTATGATCCAGTTGATAATTATGATTATTTCTAAATCAAATAATAAATACAGCATTATATTTGTAGATAAGCAAGAATAGATTAACTGAACTTGAAATTATTTAGACAACACACGTCCCCTACCGCTACTATGTGACCTAAAGCCCACAGTCTTCATAAGCAAACCAGGCTTCTTAAAGGTAATGCTTGGCAAACCCCGACCTGGTACAACATTGAGCTGTTGCTAAAACTTTTTCCAAAGAAAGATTCCTACAAAAATTTTGGGATGCACTCCTAATATCATCGAACTTCACTTTCAAGCATTTTATGAATTTTGGATCTAATTCCATGTGCATGTCTGTGACTAAACCTTAACGAGGAATTACATAGCCCTTTAGGTTAGGGGGGATTAGAAACCCTCAAACCAGAGAACAAATTGGGAACACTCTATACTACCTTTTGTTTTGTCCAAATGCAATTGTACTGCTTTTACTGGACAAAAAATATTCTCTACTGAACTGCCTTCATCCAGTTTTAGTGAGGGGATGCAAGACAATTGAGGCAGACTCTTAGTCTTAAAATATTTTTTGTTTCTGAATGAAGGTAAAAGAAATAAGACCATTTTGTGTTCACTGAAGCCTACCTTGACTAGCAAAGCTTATAATTCACCTATGCATTTAGCTGATTTTAAAGCCGACCGAAAAACTCTTTTGGTCATGATATCCTTGCTTAAGTGATAGATTTTCTATTAGTTTTAAATACTGTAAAATTACATAAAAATTCCAGAAAATTCATCTCACTACTGGAGGTGTTTCAATACTGAAGGATCTGAACACATCCACTATAATACCTGAATAATAGATTTGATAACCAATAAAGTACTTCCGTACAGAATTAGGGATGGATCTATATCCTTTAATGGTGGAAAAAGAAATTTCATTGTCATAAAATAAGAAACTAAAAAACTTGAAAATATTCTCCAAGTTAGTTCTAGTTATCAACAGATTTTTAGTTTTACACAATTAAAATAAACTGTCTGCTGCCTTTGATATAAGTTATTGGTAGACTGTTCATTGGAATCTATAATAAGCAGTCTACAGGGTTTGAAAACCCTTTGTGTCTGAGAATACGGTGGATAGTCTCCATGCAGTCAGAAGTAGCCCAGATGGTTTTGGATGTAGTGTAACACCTTTGATATTGGCTGTTTGAGCAGACTGATTTTGTACAGCAGCCTTCTGGAATGGTCTGACATCAGGGGCCATAAATCTGTGAATCACTCCCTCAGTGATCAGAAAGAGGCTATAAGCATCATCCTACTGTTCATAGAGCTCCTGAACTTGGTTAGTACCTACCATATCATGGCAATGGGAGGAGTATGTCACAGCAGCTACCTCCAAATCCAAAGGATCCTGCATGGTGAACAAAACGCTTCAATCTTTTTGTTCAGTGATGCGGCAAACATATCTACTTTCGGGTGACCCCACTACTTCCAAATCTCTTGATAAATCAAGAGATACAGAGGCTATTCATTTGGTAATATCTGATTCTTCCTGTTCAACTGGTCTACCGGTACACTTGATTTTCCCGGAACGAACTGCGTTTGTAAAACGATTCCTCTCAGGCTTGTCCCTGATGACAGTACATCAGCTTCCACATGCCTTTTCTACAAGAAAAAGTTAACTGTAAAAGCATAGAAACTTGTCGAGGACCTCCTGGAGAGAGCCCTTCAGTTTTGACTTCTACCCAAAGGGCTATGCCCTTTGCTGATCCCTGAGCGAAGGACAGTGAATGCATTGGAGGACGATTCAGGGGAAGGGGAGCGTTGGTAAATGGGATAACGTAGCCCCACTAGAGGACACCTAGGGTTACTGTCCAGGGCTCTGCCCTGTGGCAATGCAATCTCTGCCATATAAGCTTTAGGCATCTCTCCCACCAGTGGTATGGCGGGGAGAATGTCCCCTTAGTGGAAGCTTTTTCCCTTGAAAGGGAGGACTCAGGGTTCTGTCTCTCAGTGTGGACTGTGCTGGTGAGAACCTTTAAATGCTTGCCTAGCAACAGGAAACATCCTCTGCAAGGCCGGTGCCTGTGTGGTGGGGTGTTGGGATGTTACTGCTCGGAGGAGAGGGGAGTCCTAACTCACCTTCCTCTAATTTTCCACCACTGCCCCCACGTTCTCTACCGGGAACAACGACGGAGTCTTAACCAAGACATTACAAAGGTGGAGTGTCTTCCTCCTGGGTAGCAACTTTTGGAAACTGCAGATGACAACATGGCATCTCTTCAGTATAAAATTAGCCGACTGGTTTGCAACGCTGTGTCAGGAATTCCATCGCCCTTACACCAGTAAAGACTATGTATCTGAACACTATACCCGACACTTTTCGAGGTCTGAAAGATCTTTGGTAGTGGTTAAATAGCAAACAGTCCCCAACCAGTGGTCAATCTAAAATAAGGCCTGAAGAGTGGCTCTAGCTGTCCTCTCCATGGTCAGGGCATCTGCTGCCAAAAACATGACAGGCTGTGTCGTTAACTTCTCAGAAAAGGAACCTTGCATCAAAGCCGAAATTGCCACATCTAAAGGCAGAGTAGAAGGGAAGTCCTCCTGCATGTAGTAGTACTTCCTCTGTCTCACATAAATTGGAGGGAGTAACTTTGTAGACTTCCTGGCCCCAAGGTAATCCTTTCCTGAGTCAACTTTATTAATGGACTATGGCAGTTCCAGGCAAGGTTTATTGGTTCAAGGACCCTTGAACAACAAGTTTATTGCTGTGGTTCTCCTTTTGGGAGATGAGTAAGGTGCCTTACCAAGCTCATTAACACCCCTGATACAGGAAAGAGCCTAAAGTAAAATTGACTCAGACTTGCCTTCCTCTGTATCGAGAGCCTCAGGGCTAGCTGGTATGGGAAGTACTCCTACAGAGTGGTAAGACTCATCTCCCATGACATCTTCTACCTCCAAAGCCATACTTGGACTGTCTTGGGGTGGGTCCTTATAGGGAAGCAAGGCATTAGGGGCCTTGGTGAGCATCACGACTTGACAAAGCAGTGACTACCTGCTGTGCTTGCTTCTGAAGACTGGGATTTTTAAATAGTTTGGAGGTCCAGTCCTACAGAAGCAATGCTGCATCCTTCCTTTCATTTCACTAGCCTTTCCTATGAAGGTGGCCAAGATACCAGAAGCCTCCTTTGAACATGTTGCTTCCTTGGACTTCATGGAAGCTTCTACACAGTTTAGACCGATACAATCAGTGACAGCCTAATCTGTAATTGTCTACTTAGAGATCTCCCTTGGAGACCATAATCCCATATAGGTCCATCTTAGCCCTGCGTCTTCTTCGGTCCAATTTTTACTGGAGCATTACCCAATTCCTACAATGAAGAGTCTACCCCAATAACTTGGGATTAACTGCTTGTGTCTCTACATACAGCAGTCATCTAGAAATATGGGCAGCCACAGCATGCTTAAGAGCTGACGACAGTTGCGTTAGCACCAGATACCTGCTGCTCGTAAGCAGCCATGGATCTGATTGAGCTCATGAGCAAGGAGCCTGGACTAACACAGTCTCTTCTACCAGAAGAGTGATGGAAGTTGTCAGAGGCCCCGAAAACTAAGCTGCCTCACGTACAGTGGGAATAGTTGCTGAAGCAGCCTTAATGGCCTGCTGCAAGAGGAGTGCCTCTGGTGCCACAGGTGTGGGAACCTAACTCACAAACTCTACCTCCACAGGTAGAGCAGGCTCCAATGAATGCGAATGAGCACGAGCTACGAAAGGGAAGAATGGGAGAGCCCGGTGGTGGCGAGTGGTAATGATCTCATCCCAGCCAGGTGAGTGGCTCAGTAATCCCACCAAGAAAGTAGCCAAAGGTACCTATGGGCGATTGAGGTTTGTAGAGTCTAGTGCAGAAACAATGACGATTTGGTCAGCGCATTGGACTACTAGTAGATTGCATGCGAAATCACCCACAAACTCCGGGAACTCAACACTAAAGAGCTAGAGCTCTGGTGACAAAGCGCACTGGTGCTTCTGAGCTACCTGGACCCCCAAGTGAAAACATAAACTAGTGCTTGCATGACAGTCTGCCAGAAAGCCCCAGCGGGTCAGTATGCTCAGAGGGGAGACAAGGATTCCTACTCCTATGCTGAGGGAACTCGGCATGCATAATCCCCCCAGAGGGAGGAAGCGTTGGGGGGCTCTCTCATGAGACGCCCCGCAGGTCCTCGGATGGGAAAGAATCTGCGGCGAAGGCAGAAGGTCTTAGGGGCATAAGACCTAGCAGGAAGGACTGCCTCCTGTCAGCTCTAGTGGGGGATATGCTGAAGCTATCTCCAGCAGGAGCAGAAACTCTCTACTACTGAGCCCCTAAAACCAACACCTCCACCATCCTGTACTTTGACAGGGAACCAGTAAGCCCCAAGGAAGACCACAAGAGATGCAGAGCGTCTTGCATAGAAGACTCCACACGGGAGGAAGCTCTCCTTATTTTGCTAGGGGAAATGGAAGGAGCCTCCTAACATAAAAGTTGCCCCAGGGTTAAAAGGCCACCGCTCTTACTTGATCGCCCTTCTGAGGAGGCCAAGCAACAAGAGGAGAGTCGGGGGCTTCAGCAATTTTGAGGAAGACACTGAAGGTGACAAATCCCTTTTGGACTTCTTCTTCCTCCTGCCATACCACTCCCAGTGGGAAGATGACCACTCAGGACACTCGTCACATGGAGAATCCTGTGTGCAGGAGTGTCCTCTGCATGCAGAGCAAAACCAGTGAGGATCGGCCTCCACTTTAAACATGAATGTGCCCAGGCAAGAGTGGTCCATCACGCTTGCGCAAGTTTGCATGTTGTGCATCCTCACTAAGCCTGCATACCTAACACACCGGAAAAGAAAAAGAGGATGAGTTTAATTTTTAGCCAGTACTCTAGGGCATGGAAGTGAACGTCCACTCTCAACTACTGCTGAAATCAAAAGTGGTGTAGAAGCGAGTGCTTCCTTGCTGCTGACGAGAAACATCCTAAATGGTTACTGACATCTCATTAAAAGTTTTATAGCCATATTCCACCCATGGGAAAATGAGGGTTTGTATTCGTGTAGGAACAAATAAACTATTTAGGCATATGTCTGCTTTTGTGATTAAGTCTTTTCTTCTTTTAATAACTAGTAAACACTTCACTTATAACTATTTTACTGTCTTACAGCTCGATACCAAAATGAATCATTCACCAGTACAGTACATATTGTTCTAAATTCTATTTCTAAAAGTCAAGTTAACAAAAATCAATAAATACCTTCACACAATGGCAAACTGCTTGCCATATTTCTCCGGAATCCTGCTCATAAAAACCTGTTTTACAAGAATTAATTGATATGGATTTCGTTTCTATCTTCACAATAGTTCCATCTGTGGTGACTAAAGCTGCACGAACACTTCCTGTTCCTACATCTACGCCAATGTAATAGTGCTCTGCCATCATCAAAGCTGCAAACCAAACCATCCCATATTAAAAGGTTAAAATTTCTTCAATAGCCAAGTATATTAATGCATACAAAACAACAGTATTAAATAATATATATTCTGGTAGGGTATGAGTACACCAGTTCTAAATTAAACTTAAAAGTAGCATCATAGGATTAAACTGGGAGCTAGATAAAAGACTGAAGTTAGGTATTTCATTAACATTTAAAGCATTTTGAGTACTAAATAGTTTCATAGATATTTTCAGAATTATAATAATAAAAAAGTAGTTTTGACAAAGGAAAAATAAAGTTTACTGTATAAGTAATTTATATTTCTCTTTGCCATACAAACCCGAGTCCTTTAATTATGGAGATTACTTTGGCGTGAGCTGGAATCAATTGTTGAAACGGATATTGAGCAGTTATCCGACTGGAAAGGGTGCTGAGCGAGGTGTCCGGCCCCCTTCCAGTCGGCTCGTAACTCACTTTTGATACTTCGGCTCAGGATTCAGAGGGGTAGTTTCAGGAGGAAAGTTAAATTAAAGGACTCAGGCTTGGATGGTTAGGAAAAATAAAAATTACTTTTAAAATTCCTCGTCCTTTAATTAAGGAGACTCACTGCTTAGAGGGTTGTAAGTCCCCTTGGAACCATAACTGTACGGTATGTGATTTCCCTGGAAGTTTTCTCGGCTTGATCTGTGAAACGCGAAGCGAGGTCACTATCCATTTATCATAATGATGAGAAACTGATAGGCCCTGGGTCGTATAATGAATTGGACAGTACCATGTAAAGAGAAACCTTACCCCAAAAGGGGAGTTCAGAAAGAATAAAACCCAAGAACATGATTAATGGGTTGGTATTAGATTCACCATCCCACATCTTGCACTGGGGATGGGGAGATTTACCTCTTTGGACACAAAGAATGGTGCTTTGAAATACAACTTACCAGCATCTAGTCCGACCAGAATGCAATGCCTCGACCGCTGACCCCAAAAGAGGAGTACAAAAATGAAGGAAATGAGCCAGTTATACTACCTTTCATTCCCGACTTATGTCTAAAAGTTACCATAGACGAGATGTATCCTTGCTCCATGTGGGAGCTGGGCTTGTTACACAACAGCTTAAGCAGCCACCACAGAGCCAAGCACAAAGAGGACAAGAGACTTGTGGGTGTACTCTTACAAATGAAAGTCCATGAAAGGTATCTGCTTTCCAGACACGTGCCTTCAATACTTGGCCTACTGAGATTTCTCTTGAAAGTAAGTGTTAGGCCAAACCTCTGACTTCAAGACCACTGGTCCTGGCTGATGCCTCGACACACTCATCAGCCAAGGCGTACACTCTATGGATCATCTCATGAAGTCAGAAAGAGTCATGACCTTTGCAAGAAAGGCACAAAGAATTGGAATCCCCATTGATCCTATTCATGAATGGGCCACAGTTATGGCTGGCTACTCAGGAGTACATGCATGCATGTGGTTTATCTAACAGCAAATGAACAAACACTCAGAAGAGAGAGAAAATGAATGAAAAACACCCATGTATGATCGCACCAAGAGTCCATCCACATTGTTCTGTGACTGAAGTCAAAGGGGCTACTAAATAGGCTGGCAGGGGGTGGGCTCTCTGACCACCCGCCAATAACTACTGACACCTCGTTACATATTCTACCAGGCAAGTCTCCAATTTTGCTGAAATCATACTGTACTCCTATTAAAGGATGAGGGTTTGCATTGTGTAAGAACAAATACCATTTACTATGAATATTATGGTATCAATATCAACTAAAAGTGGCTTATTAAACAAAACCTGACAACGGCTGATTTACTGAAAGCGGTTGAGAAAAGTATACTAAAAGTCCAAAATATGTATTAAATTTGGGTATTCTAATTTATTGCCACTGGAAAATGTATTTTGCTTGAATATCATATGTAGAGAATTATTATCTCTTTCATGACAAAATCATCATTGACCTAAGACAAACTTCAAGGTTTATGACCTATTAGACTATACTCAACAAAATTTCATTGGATGTTATGATTTAAATAATATTTTCATAGACCACTTTTGGTAAGTCATAATCACAACTACTTCCAGTTATTAAGCAGCTAATAAATAAATTTTACATCATTATAAACAATTAGAATACATAACCTAACAACTACAGTACTGCATATTACCCAACAAAATTTCATTCATATTTTGCATTTCATACTACTTTTCATAACACTTTTAAGTGATTCACAGCTGTCTTCAGTTAACTATGAAATGCAATAATTGGGGTCAAAGTTCCTAGCCAGTAAGGATCCAACATAATAAGTTGTGCTTGGTTACAATGCTGTACATCATTGTAATTTAGAAGACTTCACACATCTGGTAAAGTAAGGACCTAACCTATAAGGGTATAACTTTATCTATGTATCATTCTGGGAGCCTTTGTATATCAGCGGCCAGTTCCTAACGTGTTGATTAAAAATGGACATAAACTAACTTAAACTTTCCCCCCTAACCTAACCTACAAGCAATGTCCTTACCTACTTACCTAACGGGGGAGCTAATGGCCCCCCTGCGACTCCCCTTACACTGCTGTATTCTAAGTTAGACATAATAATACATACAGGTGGCCGTTATCATCATACATAAACCCCTCATTCTGATACCAAGATGTTCAATAAGTAAAAATACTTGGACCTAGGGCAGTTAAAAGTAGGGACCTGCCACCATCGCCCCTATGGGACGTAAGGGCAAAGTAGCCCAGGTTAAGTTAGGTAGGAAGGCGAGGTTTCAAAGTTTACCAGCAATGATGCATGTGTAAATATCTATGGAAATTGGTGCGCTTAGGTCAAGATATAACACTTTATTTTAGATAATGGAGATTACTGCTATATTGGGCTGGTTGAAGGAAGTTGGGGTATGAGAGGTGGGTTGGTCACAGCTCACGACCAAGAGCGGAGCCAAGACCCTGGTAAGGTTAGGACCTGGAGCACCAGATTAATTTAGGTGACTAGAAGAGAATACTTCATTTTCATGCTAAATGAGTATTTGAATGATTAATTACCGAAATTAACAAATTCTTCTCCAAATAGTTGGATTATTTAAACATATGTCATTTATAATTTGTAGAATAATCTCGTTCTCTGGCTCCCCAACCAAAACCCACTTTCCTACAGGTATCCCTCTTCAACTAAATGAGGTTAACTGGGGAAAATATATTGAGTGAGCGTTGTTTTTGTAATAAATAGATACGTAATGAAAAAATAATAATTGCACTTAGCAACAGCTAAGCTGACAGCAAACCTTTATCTTATCCAAACGGTGTAAGTGCGACTGTACTGTAGTTAGTATAGTACTCTGTATGTAATCAGCTGTTGAGGTTCCAGGTTCCTCGTTGCTCTCTCCACAACACAGTGATTGTGGGCACACTACTAGAAGGAGCGTGGTAGGTGCAAAACGCTGCAATCTTCAGAAAATTAATTATTATTCCTTACCTTCTACGCAGACAGCACAACTTGCGTACTTTTACTTCTAACTTCAAGGGCCTTTATAATATACTGGGTTCGTGTTTCTAAATTCCCTATTTCTATGTTATTGTTTCGAAATTTTCTTAACTCATTACACCTAAATATATGCTCGGTAGTATCCTCTGCCTCCCTTCACAATAAACCAAGCCTATTATTATCATTTCTGTTTCTATAATTTTCTTTTAATTTTAGCATATTCAACCTTAGTTTTCATAACCATTACTGCATCATTAGTGTTAAGTTCTCCTAAGTAGTCTCTTCTGCTATTACTATTTATTAACCTCTTTGGTCATCTCAGCTCTCTTTTTCTTCTATTTTTCGTTTAATTTCGTTTGCCACTTTACTTTATATTTCTGTTTTGAGTTCTTGCAATTTTTACTCTATCATTTGCAAAGAATATTGCCTCGATTCTGCATGGTAAATTTCTGAATTTTCTTGTGTTCAGTTGCTGGCATGTGATAATACTCTAAATTATAAACGGGAAGTGTAGGACATATCCACTGTAACTGCCTCATTCCACTTAAAATCTTGAGTTTCTTACACTTTCGTTATTTAGATATAGTTCTGTTTCTTCATTTGTATAGATATTGTCTATAAGATTTATAATTTCTGGGTGTATTTTGTATGATTTCATGTTTTACGTCAGTCTATCTCCTTTTATGCCATCTAATGCTTTGTTGAAGTCCACAGAAATAAACCTGAAATGATAGCTTTATTCATAAGATTCTTCAGTAAAGTATTACAACATGAATATATTATCAGCCGCAAGTTTATCTTTTGTAAATACTGTTCGAGTATCCAAAAATTGTCTTTCCCTTTGAATATGCATTTTAATATTCCCATCACAATCTTGCAAGATATATCCAGCATGGTTATAGATCTGAATTTATTCACTTATGATTTTGGTACTTTTGGTATAAGTTCACACTTAGATTTTCTCCATTTACACTTGTTTTCTCCTGATTCTTTGGTTTCTTTTGTTTACCACACAGTAACTATCTTTAAGGTGTTTATTTTCAACGGCTTCTTTAAATATGACTACTTTTGGTCCCCCTGGACAAGCTGCTTTTCCGGTTTTAATTTTTTTTTTTACTTTTTCACTATTGTTTTAAGTTATTTCCTAATAATCCATAATTCCAATCTTTGCTACAAATCCTCTCGGGCAGAAGTCTAGATATCTCTAAGCTGTTGCACATAATTGTTTTATTTCCTATTTGCATTTAGGTATTGACGTTTCTGTTACGCTCAGCTTTGATTCACTTGTTTTCTGTGTCGTTTTAGTGCTTTTGATAGATACTCTTCCAGTAGTTCTCAAAAGTTTCTATCAAGTTTACATACTTTTCTTTGGTAATTTTCTTCATAAGATATAGCAGTAGCTTTTGTGATTATTTATCTACTTTGATATATATCTCTACTATATTATTCCCTCGGTTCAAGGTTGAATTCATTCCTCTTTTTCTTCTGTTGAACCCTTCTCTCGCATTGATTGTTTTCTTTATATCTGGGTTGAACAAAGTCTTTGCTTCACCATGACTCTGATTTATAATGATTTCCACGTCTTTTCGTAAACTTTGTAGTTATGGAGGCGTATGATAGTAGCGTCAATAATATATAAGCGTTATAACGTCCCGTTCTTTTACGCAACCTCTTGGCCTATTTTTGCAACACATTTTCTGTCCGTTTTGTATTTTCATGATCGAATGTTTACTGAAGCTATAATACTCTATAATTTCATTAAATATTTTTTTTTTGTTTCGGTCTCTAAACATTCTATAACGATGGGTCTTCCCACATTTGAGAAAAACTAAATGAAAAGATATTAACACTATTTATTTGTTTTAGTAGCCTATAATTATCTATAAATATTGGGAAAACAAGTTTTTGGTATGCATCTACACGACAAAAATGTGTCATTGTAAATGCAGAGTAGAAATTATTTATGATATTTAACACATGTCTCACTTTTCCCCTTCTCGTGCAGACCCTCTTCCCCACTTCAATATTCACACAACCATTCGCATCTTTTCATTGCTCCCATTATTCTTGTTTTTCTTAATGCTTGTGCTTCCACACTCCCTCTGACAACGATAACATTGAAAAAGCGCTTCTCTCTTATAAACTACTTGATAAGGTTAAAGGCTGTTCGTGAATGGCAGAGGCGAGGGACAGTGACTGCCCTAGAAAGCCGGCCAATACCCTATAGACTAACCATATATACATACGATCAGCGCCCAAGTCACCTCTCCATTCAAGCAAGGACCAGGGAGGTCCAGGCAATGGCTGCTGATGAGTCAGCAGGTAGACCTTTAGGCTCCCCCAAACAACCCCCTCCTTAGCTCACAATGATGGTGAGGCTGCAAACACTAAGGAAACTATCGAGTGTGAGCATACCTTGAACCCCAGTCCAGCGAGTGCCAGGCAGGGACGCTTCACAAACCCCCTTTTCCCCCTTAACCTTCCTAATTTCTTCCCCATATCTCCTGCTTCTCTATCGTCCCTTTTTCTCTTCTACCCCCTTCGTATTCCCCAGCAATTAAACATCATTGCACCCATTCCTAGAAACCATTTGCGTTAAACCCCACCACATTTCCTCTATTCCTCACTTCTTTTCCCTGTTCCTATTACTAGGCACCCGTTCTTCGAACTATTTTCAGCTACAGCTTTCGGGACCACTCATCATCATCTCCTCCCACGCCTATTGACGCAAAGGGTCTTGGTTAGATTTCGCCAGTCGTCTCTATCTTAAGCTTTGAATTCAATACTTCTCCATTCATCATCTCCTACTTCACGCTTCATAATCCTCAGCCATGTAGTCCTGGGTCTTCCAACTCTTCCAGTGCCTTGTGGAGCCCAGTTGAAAGTTTGGTGAATTACTCTCTCTTGGAGACTGCGAAGCATGCCCAAACCATCTCCATCTACCACTCACCATGATATCATCCACATATGGCACTCGAGTAATCTCTTTTAGTTTCATTTCTAATCCTGTCCTGCTGTTTAACTCACAATATCCCTCTGAGGGCTTTGTTCTCAATTCTACTAAATCTTTTGGAGATTGTTTCATTGTCATTCCACGACTCATGTCCATACAGTAACACCGACCTCACTAAACTGATATACATAGCCTGATTTTTACATGTAATTTCAGGCGATTAGATTTCCAAATCTTACTTAACCTAGCCATTGTCTGATTTGCTTTTTGCAATCTTTCATTACACTCAAATTCTAAAGATCTTGTATTAGAGATTATAGTTCCTAAATATTTCAATGATTCCACCTCATTAATCCTTTCTCCGTCCAATGATATTTCATCTTCCATTGCATATTCTGTTCTCATCACTGTATATTTCTATTTATTCTTAATATCAACTAGTCCCGTAACGTCATACCCGAGTAAATAAAGGTGCATTTCCGGTTATGTTTAAGAGCAATGGCGTCACCTGGTTTCTAATAGAGGGCGGAAGGGAGGGGCTCCATTTTGAAATTTGAAAAAAGAAATGAACTTGATTTGGAGTATTTTGATGACATATGAATATGTGGATTATGTTAAGGGGAATGGATGACTGTTTATTAATATTAATGAGTCAACAAATCTATGAGTTCATGATTTAGAGATTGGTTAAAATAAGGCACAAGTCTTCGGTGACATCTCAACATACAGTTCCACTTAACTCTGTATTCAAATGATAATATTTTACAGCATAAGTAATAAGGATAAAAATAAACTTATAATTTTATGGTGCAGTACATCGTAGGATTTATAGGAATACATTGAGAGTATTAAATGATAGTGTTCTGTAAAAATAAAACCCTTTTATTAACGTGGGTTTGAATATTTAAGATTTGGTATGGTATTAAAAGAGATAGTAAGTAAGTTAATGACAAGAATGAGAATTAATTCTGATAGTACGAGGGGAAAAACAAGATGAAATATAGAAGCGAAAAACTGAATGAATTGATTCTTGAATGTATGAAATGAAAATCTAATAAACAATAACATAGTTCGAAGAAAAGAAAATTAATATATTGGTGGATAATAAGGATTCAAAGAGGTAATTCATTTGTGTACACCTCCTAGAGCAGTGGTTCCCAACCTTTTTTTTGTCATTTCCCCCCTGCACCCAGTTCAACCATCCAAATTTCCCTCTTCATGCCCCGCCCAACCCTCATGCCCACTCACCTGCATCAGAAATGGGTATGATATTCCAATTCTCCCCTTGAATATCACGTCAGTGAGAAATGATATGATCATATCACAATTGAATGGCTAACAACAAATTGTCGCACGTACTATGTGGACATTTTCCGCTTGTTTTAGTTAGTAGGTAGTGTAATTATTTCCCCCCTGGAAGCTTCCAATTTCCCCCCAGGGGGAAATTTCCCCCAGGTTGGGAACCACTGTCCTAGAGGATTAAAGCATTTTCGCAATTGACAAAGAGAGTGCTTACATCTGGATACCACAAACAATGTGGGTACATAGTATTGCCAATAATACAGTATTTGTCCTTGTATCTGGCACTTCCTTTACGGATTCATTAGCTATCTCACGAGGCTCAAATGCAGCGAAACGTTCTCTATGACTGATACACTATTCTGCTAGTTTTATCTCTAAAACATAATATATTTGTAAGAAAATAATTTCTAACAAACTAAAAAATAAACTCAGCTACGGGAAAAAATAATAAACTCACAGACAGCTGCGTAAGCGTTGGCGTTTGACGACTTGTATGTAAATAATAGGGTGCGTCAGTCAACATTTAAATGAACAATTAATCTGACCACGAATCAAATGAAAAATTATACAATCTATTTCTTCATTATTTTATAGTTGTTTCTGTCGAGTATATGTTTTATATCATTATTGATAGCCTTACTTCCAGTATCTGTTACATAAATCTTGGAAAACTAGAAAAAAAAAACAAAAAACACTGAGAGTGTAGACCTCCGCCACGGCAGCTTAATTCTCGAAACCAGCCTGCCTTTCCTAGAATCAATTTAGAACGAAGGGGTATTTGAAATCTGTGTGACAACCATGTGCGAATTTGGGGTTGAGGTTAGAGGTAATTCGGTCGATCTTTTGCTCAATCTTGACCTTGACCTTTGACCTAGGACTTTCAAAATTGAATCAATCTATTTCTTTATTATTTAATAGTTGTTTCTGTCGAGTATATGTTTTATATAATTATTAATAGCCTTACTTCCAGCATCTGTTGCATAAATCTTGAATAGATAAAAGAAGAAGAAAAAAAACAGAGTGCAGACCTCCACCACGGCAGCTTATTTCTCGAAACCAGCTTGCCTTTCCCAGTACCAATTTAGATCATAGGCATATTTGAAATCTGTGTGACAACCATGTGCGAACTTGGTGTTGAGATTAGGTGTAATTAAATCGACCGTTTGCTCACCTTGACCTTGAACTTTGTCCTAAGACTTTCAAAATTGAATCACTTCCACGTCTTAACAAGACAATTAATCTCTGAAAATTTCATTACCCTACGAATAAAATTGTGGCCAGGAAGCTGTTCACAAATAAACAAAAGAACAACAAACAAACATGGGAGATAACATAACCTCCTCCCAACTTCGTTGGCAGAGATAAAAAGTGGTATGGGGGCGGGGGACAAGTAATATGTTGTCCTCCTTAAATGAAAAGTGTTGAGTTGAGGGTTATGTGACCCACCTAGCAGATGGCGCTCATGCTTATAAGGTAGGCCTATAGTCAGACCTTGCAACTCACAATACATTACCAACACCACTCATTTCTCATTATATATATATATAAATATATATATATATATATATATATATATATATATATATATATATATATATATATATATATATATATATCAGTAACAAGTGCAGCCGTTTCTTATCCACTGTAGGAAAAGGCCTCAGACATGTCAATTCATGTCTGGTGTTTGGTCAGTTTTCATCACCTCGTTTGTAGGAGATTTTCGTCTGATCTCTCAGAGCAAACCAACCTAGTATGGGAGACCTTAACTAGTAGTTTTGCTGATACGTGAACCTTCCCATCACATTAAGGTATTCCCACTCAAACATACACACACACACACACACATATACTGTATATATATATATATATATATATATATATATATATATATATATATATATATATATATATATATATATATATATATATATATATATATATATATATATATATATATATATATATACTGTATATAGCGCTAAGCTACAACCCTAATTGGAAAAGTAAGAAGCTATAAGCCAAAGGGCACCAACAGGGAAAATTGTCCAGTGAGGAAAGGATAGAAATAAATAAACGATATAAGTGATGAAAAAAAATGGAAATAATAACATTAAAATAGATATTTCATATATAAACTATAAAAATACTTATGTTAGCCTGTTCAACATAAAAACGTTTGCTGCAAGTTTGAACTTTTGAAGTTCTACCGATTCAACTACCCGATTAGGAAGACCATTCCACAGCTTGTCACAGCTAGAATAAAATTTCTCCATCATGAGGCTCAATACTACACAGTATTCTAGAAGGCCTGACTATTAAAATATACTGCATTCCTAGTAGTACGTATAGAATGGAACTGTCTCGGAAGATCTGAATGTAAAGGATGGTCAGAATTATGAAAAATCTTATGCAACATACATAACGAACTAATTGTACGTCGGTGTCAGAGATTAATAGCTAGATCAAGAATAAGAAATTTAATAGACCGTAAGTTCATGTCCAATAAATTAAGATGAGAATCAGCAGGCAGTTGAAGACCAGACAGGAGAAAAATACTCGAAACAAGATAGATTTGAAAAATTAAAACACTTCTTGAGAATAGATTGATCACCGAAAATCTTGTAAGATTCTCAATAAGCCAATTTTTGTGTGGAATTGAAGAAGACACAGACCTAATTTGTTTCTTAAAAGTAAATTTGCTGTCGAGAATCACACCTAAAATTTTAAGTCATACAAAGTTAAAGAAACATTGTCAATGCCGAGATCCGGATGTTGAGGAGCCACTGTCCTTGACCTACTTACAATCATACTTTGAGTTTTGTAAGGATTCATCTTCATACCCCATAATTTGAACCATGCACTAATTTTAGCTAGATCTCTATTAAGGGATTCAACAATCCCAGATCTACATTCAGGAGATTGAGTCAATACAAAGAAAGTAGCATCATCTGTATATGCAACATGCTTGTTTTTTTAACCAAACCACATGTCATGTGTATATATTCTGAAAAGTAATGGTCCAAAAACACTAGCCTCCGGATATCACATTCTTATACTTACTATGGTGCCTATCAACAACAACTCTTTACGATCTATTACTTAAAAAATTTAATAATGATGCTAAGAAATGAGTCACCCACTCCCAATCTTTGGAGTTTGAAAACAAGGGCCTCATGATTAACACGGTCAAAGGCAGCACTATAATTAAGGCCAATCATACGAACTTCCTGACCAGAATCAATGGATTTCTGTACAGTCATTGTGAGAACCAAATTACACACCTAATATTAAGTTTTGCCAAAACACGTTCAAAAACTTTATATAATATGGGTATTATGGAAATTAGGAGGTAATTAATTAGACTTGAGTTACCACAAACACTTTTACAGGGTATATATATATATATATATATATATATATATATATATA